>NC_079172.1:34266924-34496924 GCF_947568905.1 Ostrea edulis | reverse complement strand
AAAGGGTGTCCTCGGTCTCTTGTTTATTTTTAACCACACAGGGTGTCCTCAGTCTCACGTTTGTTTTTAACTAAACAGGGTGTCCTCAGTCTCTTGTTTGTTTTTGACCAGACAGGGTGTCCTCAGTCTCTTGTTTATTTTTGACCAGACAGGGTGTCCTCAGTCTCTTGTTTATTTTTGACCAGACGGTGTCCTCAGTCTCCTGTTTATTTTTGACCAGACGGTGTCCTCAGTCTCTTTTTAGCTCACCTGAACCGAAGGTTCAAGTGAGCTATTCTGATCACATTTTGTCCGGCGTCCGTCTGTCTGTAAACTTTTCACATTTTCGACTTCTTCTCCAGAACCACTGGGCCAATTTCAACCTAACTTTGCCAAAAGCATTCTTGGGTGAAGGGCTTTCAAGTTTGTTCAAATGAAGGGCCATGTCCCTTTCAAAGGGGAGATAATCACAAAAATGCAAAAATAGGGTGGGGTCGTTTAAAAATCTTCTTCTCAAGAACCACTGGGCCAGAAGAGCTGAAATTTACCTGAAAGCTTCCTGACGTATTGCAGATTCAAGTTTGTTCAAATCATGGCCCCCGGTGGTAGGATGGGGCCACAAGGGGGGATCAAAGTTTTACATACAAATATATAGGGAAAAACTTTAAAAATCTTCTTCTCAAGAACCACTAAGCCAGAAAAGCTGAGATTTACATGAAAGCTTCCTGACATAATGCAGATTCAAGTTTGTTCAAATCATGGGCCCCTGGGGTTGGATGGGGCCACAATAGGGGATCAAAGTTTTACATACAAATATATAGGAAAAATCTTTAAAAATCTTCTTCTCAAGAACCACTAAGCCAGAAAAGCTGATTTTTACATGAAAACTTTCTGACATAGTGCAGATTCAAGTTTGTTCAAATCATGGCCCCCGGGGATAAGATGGGGCCCCAAGGGGGGGATCAAAGTTTTACACACAAATATATAGGGAAAAACTTTAAAAATCTTCTTCTCAAGAACCACTAAGCCAGAAAAGCTGAGATTTACATGAAAGCTTCCTGACATAATGCAGATTCAAGTTTGTTCAAATCATGGCCCCGGGGATAAGATGGGGCCCCAAGGGGGGGATCAAAGTTTTACACAAATATATAGGGAAAAACTTTAAAAATCTTCTTCTCAGGAACCACTAAGCCAGAAAAGCTGAGATTTACATGAAAGCTTCCTGACATAATGCAGATTCAAGTTTGTTCAAATCATGGGCTCCGGGGGTTGAATGGGGCCACAATAGGGGATCAAAGTTTTACATACAAATATATAGGAAAAATCTTTAAAAATCTTCTTCTCAAGAACCACTAAGCCAGAAAAGCTGATTTTTACATGAAAACTTTCTGACATAGTGCAGATTCAAGTTTGTTCAAATCATGGCCCCGGGGATAAGATGGGGCCCCAAGGGGGGGATCAAAGTTTTACACACAAATATATAGGGAAAAACTTTAAAAATCTTCTTCTCAGGAACCACTAAGCCAGAAAAGCTGAGATTTACATGAAAGCTTCCTGACATAATGCAGATTCAAGTTTGTTCAAATCATGGGCTCCGGGGGTTGGATGGGGCCACAATAGGGGATCAAAGTTTTACATACAAATATATAGGAAAAATCTTCTTCTCAAGAACCACTGAGCCAGAAAAGCTGATTTTTACATGAAAACTTTCTGACATAGTTCAGATTCAAGTTTCTTCAAATCATGGGCTCCGGGGGTAGGATGGGGACACAAGGGGGATCAAAGTTTTACATACAAATATATAGTTAAAATCTTTTTCTCAATAACCACTGAGTCAGAAAAGCTGATATTTTACAAGAAATCTTTCTGACATAGTGCAGATTCAAGTTTGTTCAAATTATGGTCCCCGGGGGGTAGGATGGGGCCACAAGTGGGGGGGGGGGGGTCAAAGTTTTACATACAAATATAGAAAAAAGCTTTAAAAGAACCATTGGGCCAAAGAAGTTGACATTTACATGAAAGCTTTCTGACATAGTGTAGATTCAAGTTTGCAAAGGGTAGTTTGTGCCATAATAGGGACCAAGGTTTTACATGCAAATATATATGGAAAGTCTTCAGATATGGGCCAAGGTGACTCAGGTGAGCGATGTGGCCCATGGGCCTCTTGTTATTTTTAACCAGACAGGGTGTCCTCAGTCTCCTGTTTATTTTTGACCAGACAGGGTGTCCTCAGTCTCTTTTTATTTTTAACTAGACAGGGTGTCCTCAGTCTCCTGTTTATTTTTAACTAGACAGGGTGTCCTCAGTCTCTTTTTATTTTTAACTAGACAGGGTGTCCTCAGTCTCCTGTTTATTTTTAACTAGACAGGGTGTCCTCAGTCTCTTTTTATTTTTAACCAGACAGGGTGTCCTCGGTCTCCTGTTTATTTTTAACCAGACAGGGTGTCCTCAGTCTCCTGTTTGTTTTTAACCAGACGGTGTCCTCAGTCTCCTGTTTATTTTTGACCAGACGGTGTCCTCAGTCTCCTGTTTGTTTTTAACCAGACAGGGGGTTCTCAGTCTCGTGGTTTTTTTTTTTACTAGACAGGGTGTTCTCAGTCTCCTATTTGTTTTTAACTAGGTGATGCGGAGCATGTTAGAGTGTTTTTCTACCATGTGATGACCTGTAAATATCTAAATGCTGCCATGATTGCTGTGACAATAGCTGGAGTGTGGCCCTGGTGTCTCTATAGGAACTCCTCAGGTAACCATGACAACTCTAGCATACTCATTGTAAACTGCACCCTGGAACCATCAAGCAGGGAAAAGCTCACTTTTGATCTCAAACTTTGATACAAGTTTCATATCTCTAGAGCCACTTGCTAGCTGTTTTGATTATGGGCAAGATGGGAGTTGAGGATCAGTTTGGAAAACATGAAGTATTGATTCAGAAATTCAAAAATAATAGTGTGGGAATTATGACATTGAAATTGGAGAATCTCATATTTAATCCTTCAAAAGAATGTCTTGCAGAATGTATTATTGTAAGTAAAGTGAAGTAGGGATATTTTACTGTTATTGATCCAGAATCATTACACAGCTGTAAGTGGTTCAGATAAGGACTCTCGCATGTTTAACATTCTGTTGCCAGTCAAGAAAATTTGTACATGTAGAATTCTGTTGTCAGACTAGGACTCACACACATGTAAAACTTTGTTTGGCAGACTAGGACTCACACACATGTAAAACTCTATTACAGAAACAAGCCCTGTGCTAGTTGTCATGGAGGCCTGTATAATGAAAGAACTCCAGGAATTGCAAGACAAGGGGACAAAGGTCAGCTTAATTTGTAACAGTGAAAGTAATACATTTAGAAATGAATTTCATTTTTGAAAGTACTTGAGGGCAGGAACTGTGATGCTTCACACCAGCATACTTCATGAGGCACGGTGGCATACGCACTTCTTTAAAAGTATGCTGTCAGGTGAAGCATTGCAGTTCTTGCCCTCATATATTTTCATAAATGAAAATTTTTTTTTTTATATCTGTTGGGATTCATAGCCATTAAAATAGGCATGCTATATTTATCTAGATCCATACTCACATTGTTCACAACAGCATTACATTTATGAGGAAATGGCTATCATTACAAAATTTGTAACGCTGTCGAAGACAAAACATTGGAAATGTAAATACATTATGGTGTACATGTAAATTGAGTACCATTTCTTTATGTAATGTCAACATTTCAGATCTCTGTTTGCCTAAAGAAGTTGGTCAACTGGGATGTGTGTGTTCACCAAAACAATGTTCTCCTACAGCACATGGTTAAAGAAATCGAGGAAAAGTGTGCCGACTTTCATAGCAACCAAGGTACTTTTTTTCCAGCTTTTCTTTTAACCCATATTTCTTACATATTGTGAGATGTCTTACTTATTAAACAAATATAATAGGTGTATTTTAAGAATGTGATTGAAAGGTGTCACAGGAGGTTCTTTAAATCAAATTTATATGTATGGTAAATGATTAGAAGTCAATCTTTTTGCACTCAAAACATTTTGGAATTAGTTGTCCGCCCTTGATAGAAATAGGAAAAATCTAATTTTCTAAAAATATCTGGTAAATTACAAAATTTTATTTTATTTTATATTTTTATAAAAGAAAAGTTTATTTAACTTTTACTAAGAGATTTTTATGAAAAACAGTTTATTTTAAAAATATTTTAATAAAACATGCTCTTCCCATTGACTTCAATTGAAATAAATCAAGCATTGATCAAAATTTTGTAAATTTCTATGGTTGATTATTTTTGTGTATGATAAGCTCTTCAAAATTATACCATGGTTACAAAAATCACACCATCCATTTTGAAATATGATCATAAAACAGTAAATACCATGAAGGGAAGTAACTCCTAATGCACTAAATGTAAATAGATAAAAGGCACCATAGCTGTCAAACAGTTTTAGGTTTACAGAATTGTATAAAATATTTTAAATCACCTGATCAGGTAATCTCGTGAGCTTATTCAATTAAGGTTTGTTTGTAGTCTGTCTTCCCACCACCGACAGTCAACTTTTTCTCATTTTCAGCATCTTCCCGAGAACCACACAACAAATTTGAACCAAACATCCCAGAAATCATCCTTATATAAAAGGGGGTTAAAGTTTCTAGTTTTTTCAACCCATGACTCATAGGGCTAGGGTGATCCCACAAGTGAGCTTTAAAGTCTTTACATGTGATCATATTGAGGAAGATTCATTTAAAAGTCTTCTTTTTTAACACTGTAGGCAATGAATTGGCAGAATTTGAATTTATCTCCTTAGCTGAAGAGTTGGAATATGAAATTGAATAAGTGATATGTACATTGTAAACAATTTCTATTTCAAAAGATTGTGAGTGAAACTGTAACAAACCATGGATTTCAGTCTCAATCTATGTGTGTTTTTACAAAGCAGTTCCTAATTACAGTCAAACCTCATTTTGAACTCGATTGAGATATTAATAGCAAACTAACAACTTATGACGGGATGATTTCAACTTCTCCATCATCAACTTCCCATATTTATGTAGCAATATTCCATTATCACCTGCATATGGTGTTGATATCTCTCAATTGATTCGATATGCAAGAGCTTGTTCTGCATATGGTATGATCAGTTTTAATATCGAGGCAAGCTACTGACAAATAAGTTGATGTTACTGGGGTTTCAACAATCTCATTTAAAGTCAGCATTCTATGGTTGTCATAATGATCTAGTTCGTCAATACAACCTATCATGGGTCAAATGTTGTCTGACGCGTTTCATACAGAATGTTAGACCGTTATCGGCACACTGATTTTGACTGGATTACTCCGTTTACCTGATCAAGAGTTAGGGCTCATGGCGGATGTGACCGGTTGACATGGGATGCTTACTCCTCCTAGACACCTGATTCCACATCTGATGTGTCCAGGGTTCCATGTTCGCCCAACTCTTTATTTTGTATTCCTTGTGGGAGTTATGAGATTGATCACTATTCGTTATCTTCACCTTTCATACTGAAGTTCAATTGAATGTATTTATAATTATTACATCTACCACAGTTTGCCAAGAAATTGATGTGTATGAAATGAAATGTTTTAACTATTGAAGCAATCGTTATATTATGAGAATATAGAATTAGAAAGTGCATGAAAATATTCACTTTTATAGGTTGTTTTATGTTGCCTTTCTAAGTGACCAGGACCAAGTTTATAGGGTCACTACAAGACAGTGCTTTGATTTTTCGGTTCAACTAGAGATTAAATTTATAAGCTTCAGATGGTGCTCTTTTTTCGATATCTTTGTGACCCTTTAAATGATTCTCCTACAGGTCAGATTGATGAGTTACGACGGGCTGTTGAGTTACTCTTGGTGATGCAGAAGGTGGGATTCTATAAGACGGTCTTCATCGGTGTGGCGGTCAGCCCTCTGGTCAACAAACTCCGGTCAAAGCAGACAGAGACTGTGGAGCATTATGTCAAGGTCATTGTTCAGATAGCAGGTAAGCGCATGATTGGAGAGATATTAATTAACTTGGAATATATTAATTATTATCATTGTACTACTGTAAAATCATATTATTGGAAATGCTGCAAATACAAGTTTAAATTTTTTAATCAATAGAGATTCTTTTTATTTTCGTTCTGAGTTTATTTGAACTGCTTTCAAACATATGTGATGTACCACTAAACAGACTGGAAGATAATAATGTTTGTCTAAAGGAATGATAAAGAGGCTGAAGCTATCTAAATATACGAAACTATCATGCTCTTTAAATGTGTGAGACAATCATGCAGTCTGAATGAATTTATTGTCATGTATTTGTGGTGTATAATGCACAGTTATTTTATTAGTCAAACAAGTCAGGAAGATGTGCTGATACAAGATAACTGCAGGGTATTTCATTGACAATTGTCTGAAAGTATCTCTTGTGAAAAAAATACAATTATTTGTATTTCTTGTTTCAGGATGTGCTCTAACACAGTTGACCACCATGAATGAGAAATGCATGTCCCAGATCATCCGAAAATACTTCACCAAAATACTCATGTCTGAAATAGGTAATAAAGCATTACACCAAAATCTTCAGTTTGAAATTCAGTAAAATGAAAATACTTTATTTGCAGTTTCCAATCAGGCATGTTTACAATTTTATGGAATGGATTGCTACTTGTTGTCCCCCACTGCAGGGGGACATAGAAATACCGGTGTCCATCCGTCTGTCCGTCCGTCCCACTTCACTTTGTGGACGCAACTCCTCAGAAACCGCTCAACGGATTTTGTTCATATTAAGTGGGATTGTTAGTCACCATGTGTAGTTGATCATATTACGCTGCCATTTTGATTCGACAATTTTGACAGGAGTTATGGGACTTTGTTGAATTTGTACATGCTACACAAGAGGAACGCTTTGTGGACGCAACTCCTCAGAAACCGCTCAACAGATTTTGTTCATAATTTGTAGGATTGTTAGTCACAGTGTGTAGTTGATCATATTATGCCGCAATTTTGATTCGACAATTTTGACAGGAGTTATGGGACTTTGTTGAATTTGTACATGCTACAATATAGGAACACTTTGTGAACGCAACTCCTCAGAAACCGCTTGATGGATTTTGTTCATATTTTGTAGCATTGTTAGTCACAATGTGTAGTTGATCATATTGTGTCACCATTTTGATCCGACAAATTTTATAGGAGTTATGGGACTTTGTTGAATTTGTACATGCTACACTATAGAAACACTTTGTGGACGCAACTCCTCCAAAACCACTCAACGGATTTTGTTCATAATTTGTAGGATTGTTAGTCACAATGTGCAGTTGATCATATGCTGCGATTTTGATTCGACAATTTTGACAGGAGTTATGGGACTTTGTTGAATTTGTACATGCTGCACTATAGGAACACTTTGTGGACGCAACTCCTCAGAAAACGCTCAATGGATTTTGTTCATATTTTGTGGGATTGTTAGTCACCATGTGTAGTTGATCATATTGTGCCACCATTTTGATTCGACAAATTTTATAGGAGTTATGGGACTTTGTTGAATTTGTACATGCTACACTATAGGAACACTTTGTGGACGCAACTCCTCCAAAACCGTTCAACGGATTTTGTTCAAATTTTGAAGATTTGTTAGTCACCATATGTAGTTGATCATATTGCGCTGTCATCTTGATTCGACAAATTTTATAGGAGTTATGGGACTTTTATGCTTCAACTTTTTTTTACGGCAGTGGGGTACATGGCTATGTGTAGCAATCTTGTTTATCATTGCTTCCTTGTTGCACAACTTCTAGGGGGTACAGATTACAATGATAGTGTACAGTCACGTACTATCACAGAGAAAACAGGTGACCAATGGTGGAATTGTCTTGGCTCTGTTCCAAGAAAATTAATGTTGATGAACTAATGATTACTACATAGATGAAATCCCTTCACTGTGTTTTGACATGAGTGTGTTCACAAGGCTGTGTATATGACTCTACACACTACAATATATCATGTGATGTGTGACAGAATGTTTCGTTCATAGCGATATGATCTGTTTTACAGTTTTAAACATTTTATGTCATTTTAAATTTATAACGAGTAATTAAGTGCTGTATTTCTGTGATTTTTTTTTACAGCGAGCCAGGATTTACAGCACAGTATAGCGCTGTCCCTGCTGGAGTTGTCCTCCCTGTCCCCCGTTACCGTAATGTCAGGATCACTCTATCCATGGTTCCTTGCTCATAAAAACGACATTCCCGCAGAATTTGTCCACAAACTGGAGAACATGCGACAACTTTTAGTGGCTCACTTCCCCTACTTGAGATGCCCCTCATTTGTATAGAAAAAATGGAAAATTTTAGTCCATACCTCAAGATTTGAAAGAAAAAATCCATATATTTGTGCGATTTCCTTGATTGATGAGACATCATGTGCTGTGAATGTAGTGGCTGGGATGCCTTTGCTCTGCATTTGTGTAGAATTGCCTCTGAACATGGCCGTGTGCTGACAAATGGATGTACAGTAGGATTATGTGCCATATATAGAATTCTGTGTGTCTCCTTCCCACTTCCTGTTGAGCTGACATTGATGTTAGTCTGTTGATAGTGCTACTTTATCAAATTCAGTAATCTACTGAATACTCCTAAATAAGATGGAGATGTAAAGATTTTTTTTAGAAATTTATATTGACTGTGTTATTATATATGGCTGTTTTGTATCTGTCTCAGAAATGCATTGGTACTGTGTGTGCTTCAAATGCTCTGTAAAACTGCTTTATAATGGCAATGTTACCCTCAATGCCAAGTTTTATATAATGCCAATCAAATTTCAGAGATTGGAGGAAAGTATGAATTTCCTGTAAATTGTGATTTTTTTGTCTTTCTTTAGATATTTCACAATGCATTCTAACAAGTCATATACATGTATCATTGTCTGATTGCTGAAGATTATATTGTTTTATGGAGATATATCTGATGTGTCCTTATTTTTTATAATCAGTCTGTGTCTGAGCCAGGGCTGTTCCATTAAACATATGGGGTACCCAGGGACAGCAATTTTAAAAGATCTATGGGATATTGATTCTATAGTATTGGTGGATGGCTTTTGCATGAAAATGCTTCTCTGAATGGTTATTTTACTAAACCATATAATATGTGAGAAAATAATCAGATGTAAAGCAAGACAAGTGAAGGTTTAATGTGAATTGAACGGCATTAACACCTTGAAGTTCGTTTCTTCTCCAGACGACTGAACTTTAATCCGGATTTCATTCCTGGTTTGATTCTAAAACTACTGTAACCGGAAATGCACCCGCGATTATCTCCCATTAAGGTAGCTCATTACACTAAAATTTTATTTAAGGTAGTACTCTACACCATCATAATGGCTGACTTCCTTTAAAATATGGATAAAAAATCGATATCAGCAATATTTGACTTTTCCATTTAAGTATACTTAGCCGAGTAGTTTAGTAGGTTAGAATACCGACTTCTGAACTGTAGGTCGCAGGTTCGAGTCCAGCAGGGGTTTTAAATTTTTTCAGATTACCTTCTATTAGAACTGTATTTTTTGACAAAATAAAGTAAATTTGAAAATTTTCAACTTCAAATTATTGTTGTACATATCCTCCACTTTTCATCTACATCAAATTTCTCTGGTGTAGCATACATCCTTAATGGCTGGTTAAAACACCTCTTATGAAGTATGATTTCAACATCGAAAGAGGGATACAAGCTCTCAATTATTTCAAATGATTTTATGTGTGATTTTTCCTGGAATGATAAAAAAGGTGTTTTGCTTGCAAATAAGGGATTCGAGCTGGAGTCCAAATTTCACTGATTTGGTGCATATGAATATCTAATAAAACATGTCAAAAAGATTCGGATATAAACCTTCTAATTCTTTAGGAAAAAAATATTTATGAAAATTGAAAATTTTTGTTAATATTTTTTTAAATCTACGGATCAAAAAAAACTTTTAAAAAACATGTCAGTTAGAAAAGAGGTATATGGAAGAAATATATGAGAGAGAAAAGTACCGGTCCTGATCTAAATTGATAGAAATTACTAAAATAATCATATTGTTGCTAATTGTATGTACTATTCATCAAGAAATTAGTTTCCTTTATAAATTCGTGTAATTTGTAAAACCATTTCGCATCAAGGGAATATAGTTTTCTGATTACAATGTTCTCTATGACTACTTTTTTATAATTCCGATCGAGCTTGGTTCAAATTTAAAAAATGGAAATACTTCTGAATTACGGCCATTTAATTTCAATTTCTTTTTATAATATATTTCTCTGATATATCCTTTTTCTAAATGACATGGTTTTTTGATAAAGATTTTATCCGTGTATTTAAAAATTATTACCGAATAACGTTTTCAATATTCAAAGATATTTTTTTTTCTTATTTCAAAAAATTAGAACGCCTATCTGGGTCATATAGGCATGTTTTCTTAGATATTCTTATTATGCATCAAATCACAGCAAAATTTGGATCCTGGAGTATCTTATTTGCAAATAAAGTACCTTTTTTATCATTCCGGGATAAATCACAAAAAAATCATGTAAAGCTTGTATCACTCCTTCGATGGTGAAATCATACTTCATAAGAGGGCCTTTATCGAGGCATTAAATAAAAAATTAGTGTAATGAGCTATCAGGCCCAGACTGACGGATTTCACCAAAGAACGTCAACAAAACTATCAACTCGTTCTGAATAGTCAGTCTCTCGTTATAATGAGTTATTATTTCGTTATAACGAGCTCTATAATATCTCGTGTTAATTATTACATTAACGAGATAATTACATATATCTTGTTTTGACGAGATGAATAACTCAATATAACAAGATACTTGTCATTAAAATGACACCTATAGACAGCTTCTGAAAGAAACAAAAAATCTACCCGGTATCATTTTACATTTTTTTTTTTTTTTATTGTCTGGGACAGAGCAGTATTAGTTATTTACAAATTCTCGAATCCCTCTTTACGGGGTACTACTAAACAGAATACGCTAGAGTACGTTGGTAAAATTTCATAATTTAATGCATTTTAATTGTTTATTTGTATGTATACCACTTAAATAAACATGGTTATAAAATAATATTGCAAAATTTATCAAAAGTATTTGTTTTTTAGCGATATTTTGACAAGAAAACGACATTCAATTTATTGAAGATTCAGCATCACGATCCCGATTATTATACTATTTTGTTTGGAGAAAGAATTGAGCGATGTGACATATTACATCAGTAATTAATTTTACGTATGATTGATAGTTATTCGGAATTCATGATCTTTGATTCTCCACCCCCCCCCCCCCCCCCCCCCCGGTTGTTTTGAGGGTTTCTATGCCTTTTAAACCTCCCTTTTCAATTCATCAATTTATTTTATATTTTGTTTCTTCGTCCACTGGCCAATTAGTGATTCAAATCAATTGAATAATTGCTGGCGTTTAAAAAAACACATCCAGTGTTGGTTTAAAACAACAGCGACAATCATCAAGAACTCATCTTCATAGATGCAATCATTTCATTTTTTTGTAAATCTAAATACCACTGAATGATTTATTTTCATGGAATTCACTGTTCAGTTGACTAAAATAGACTTAATACTTTAAAAATAAGATGAAGGCATAATCTTAGAAGATTAAATGTAATGCGCTGGTACTTTATGTAAATATGTAGTTAAATTTGATCGGGATCAAACGGTAAACTGTGATTCAAAATAATTCCTAAAATAATGAAAACAAACACAATATATTCCAGATATATATCTTAAAGGTTAAAGTAAAGTAAGAACACCTACAAACAGCAGTTAAATTGCATTGAATTAGGAAATTTTACCAGCGTACTCTAAAGTACTCTAGCGTACTCTGTTTAGTAGGACCGCTCTTTACGATGGGAAAAACCCGACCCTGGGGGACCTGTCACAATTGTTTAACACAGCGGTCACGTTTCCAATGAATTAATGATCGATATTGACTGCACATGGTTAATAAGCGGTCCAATTTTTAATGAATTAATTATTGGTATTGACTATGTAATGGTTGATAAGCGGCCCAGTTTCAACTGAATTAAAAATCAATATTAACTGCACTGGTGAATAAGCGAATCAGTTTCTAATGAATTAATTATCGATACTGACTGCACTGGTTGATAAGCGGTCTATTTTCTAATGAATCATTGATCAATATTGACTGCACTTGTTAATAAGCGATTCAGTTTTCAATGAATTAATTATTGATATTAAGCGAATCAAATCAGTTTCCAATGCAGGGACGAATCCAGGAATTGTGGTTACGGGGGGGGGGGGGGCACTTTATGAGGCAGGGGGTCTGGGGGCCTCCTGGGTTTTATAGGACTTGAAATATGTTTCCTATTTAGTCATTTGTACTATTTTCTATCATTTTAATAAGGTGAAATTAATAAAATGACACAAATTTTAAGGGTTTGGGGAAAAAATAAGTTCTCCCAATAAAGTAATTCAAGAAATCAAAAGATTTTGCCAATTATTTCTCCGAGAGTAGAAGAAATTATTGCTTCTTTTATCGTTTAGTACATTTTTCTGAACAAGACAACACGATTTACCATAAATTTGAAAATTTTAGGGTGGTGGTGGGTTAAATCCGCCACTGCAATGAATTAATTATTGATATTGACTGCACTTGTTAATAAACGAATCAGTTTCCAGTGAATCATAATTATTAATACTGACATTTGTGGTTAATACAGAACTTCAGATTCCAATGAGTTATTAATTTTTAACTGCACTGGTGGTTTAGATTCCGCAATTTCCTAGTTGCCCAATAGTTCTTTCCCTTTGTTAAACTCTGTTCCATTGAATAATTATCAATATTGACTACTGATCAATGTTCCAGTGAATAATTATCAATATTGACTGTATTGATCAATGTTCCAGTGAATAATTATCAATATTGACTGTACTGATCAATGTTCCAGTGAATAATTATCAATAGTGGCTGTACCGATAAATGTTCCAGTGAATAATTATCAATATTGAGTGCACTGGTTATTACAGCGACCCGGGCTCCAATTAATTAATTAGTGATATTGACTGCACTTTTACCAGTCTTGATTTCAGTGAATTAATCAATATTACCTGCACTAGTTAATCATGTATTGATTATCAATGTTTAAAAAATGCATTGGTTAAAAATCAATATTGACTACATGGTTTCTAAATAATGACAATGTGCATTATGTGTTTAAAAATGTGCATCAACCTGTGTAGGTATGTTTGATCACTGCGGCAGTATTCGCGCCACACGGATTGAAAAATCACAACCTGTTTCGAAAGTGCTGACAGTGGTAAATAAAACTATTCAAAAGAATGTTCAGTTAGGAATTATGATGTTATACGGTATTCATAGTCCTATACAATGTATATTTCTTCTTTAGAGTTTTATACTTTATTAGAATAAGGGTTCTCTATTTCTAGATTCACATTTAATTAGACAAGATTTCACGCTTGACGGTCTTTGTATGATGGGGTCCGACAGAGCAGCAGTCCATTTAAATATTCTGTCATCCCTCCATCGTCAAGGTCACTCGTCAGACCCGCGCTATTATACCCGTCTGAATAAGAACCGAGGGATCCTTAAGTTTAATCGCAACCCGTCAAGCACGACAAATGCGATACAACATCCTTATTGACCCGCGAGTACACTCGTAATGGAGTTTTCCTGTATATATCTTACCGTGGGGGAATCCTTTTAAATGCCTATCCTATATATCAACAATTGTTTTATGTCGAAGTGCTGACATTTAGAAGTACCCTTTTAAATAACGTCGTATTTATCTAGTAATTTGTGACAATTCGTATAAATTTTTCGCCTTGTTTACACTCGTTTCAGAAATCGAGCTCGGAGGCCCCGGTCGTGTCTTCCCCGTACTATGGGACCAATAAATGCAATCTCATTAGCTGTCGGTTTGTTGGGTTTCCGTGCCACGCATGAGAAAGAGAAAATGTAAAACCACATGCCTGGATATAAAACATATTTTATTCCATGTGAACAAATCGCATGTCGTAAGATTTCTTCAAACGTTCATAGGTTCCGAAAAAGCTGTGTTTTCGGATAGAGAAGTGCGGTCATTGACCTCCGTCAGCGGTAGGAAAAACACGTGCAGGATTTATCGTCTGCTGTACGGTTGGGGATGAGCAGATCATATTTGCCAACTTCTCTCCCTCATCGGAACACGTTTGTTATGTACACGGCGAAAAATGACTCCATAAAAAACATTTGTGAGCTGGCAGAAACTGATTTCTCTTCTGGCGACCAGGGACGACTGGACGCTCAGACACATTTAACGCCGCCGATGCAGAGATTGGTTTAGATGTTCACCGCCACGTCTAAAAATAGACATCTGTATCTTGGCAGGAAATCTCGGCAGCAGATTATACACGGTAATCTAATTGAAAGGATTATCATCTCGCCAAGGAACAAAAAATATAAAGATGGAGGGCAATAATGGCACTGTTTAGTGATGGTTTTCGTGTTGTGTCCTGTGTGATTTTCTGAGGATTTTACATGTGTTGTGAATTTCATTCAGTTAAACAACCGTATTGGGATCATATTCTCTGTTCTTACATCATGAAAGTAATAATTTTAAAATGCTGAGAAACCCGACAAAGGTCGGGGGCACAGGATTAGCCCTTCCTGGGATCGCAAAACCTCCCAAACCCCCATGCTGGCTTGACCTAAGGTCATCCTCGGACGAAGGCGGAGGAGGATCGAAACACTCCCCTGGTAGTCAGACTCATCCCGGGGTACGTTCAGGAAAATCTGGGAAACGTCCCCGTTCAAAACTCCACCGAACTCGAAGCCAAGCATGTATTGAAAAAGATATCCCGAATGACGATTTGACTGTGTCCTTGGCGGACGCTAAACCCGAGGAACTGGGTCTTTGTAAGGTGTATAATAAAACAATCGTGATGGAAGCGACAACACGTAAGTGTCAGAACTGGTTACAGGGTATTGAAGCGTGTCATCTTCAAGATGTACTCCAGACGAAAGTGACATCACAAGGAGAGGAAGTGACCGTGGATGTGGAAGTTCCAGACGACACGCACTGGGACGATGATACAGATGTCGGTTATCATGGATATCTAACTTATAGTTCGTCAGAGTTTGAACCTAACGTCTCTTTAACGGGGATTTTCCCGGATATTGTGTCGGCAGACGACACCTCCACGTGTTGTGTTCCAAGTAAACAAACTTTTAAGAAAACGCGTGAGAAATATGAACTCCGTAGCAGTGACTCAAACTTGTGTTCTTCTCCGATGCATACTTCCATGAAAACTCTAGACAGTTGATGTTAAACATTCCACTGACGTAGAACGAGTATCTGCCGCGATTTAGCGCTTGTGGTTTGGTCAACTAGTTTTACGGGTGCACGATGTGCCAATTTGATCTCGCTAACTATGATTTTCCATGTACGAGACATTATATTTAATGAAGTAAAGTATGATTACGCTTAGCATCGCTTGTTATAACTGTGACGCTCTCACGGCACGTTGTTTAGGAGTGGGTTCACTCTTTACTGGGTTAAAAAAAATTATGGACATAGGATCCCCCGTAAGTGTTTTTATAGAATTTTATAAAACTATTTGTAAAATATTGGTAAGAACCTGTATTTACCACGGATTCCCCCTATGAAATCACTGTTATTTTTAATTATTCACAAATCTTTACTTGAAAATTCAATGGAAAAAATATTACCCAAAAATAGAAATCCTTCAAAAACGTCTCTTTCTTGGTGCATTTTTTGTAATAATGAGTGATTTTACATCGTGGTTTTATCAAATGATATATAATCCAACGTCAATACAGTAAAACACTACTTCATTTGATGTGCCCTAAATCTTGAGTATCCTAACCCGCATTAACTAAATCTGTTAAGCCGTTATATTTTACCTGCATCGCGTTCTTGCTGCAATTCTCCCAGGGTTTAATTTACCCACTTTGGTTAAATAATAATCTGTAAATATTTAATTGTTGAGATTTAAAACACCTCGTCACATTTGAATAAATCGATGGATAAGGCGCCTATAGCTTATAATGCAACGTTTCGGTCTCGCTGAATGTGCACTTGATCAGGGTCAAATTCACGCGAGAGTGAAATCCCATCCCCTGAACGAAGTCATGACGAATGTGTTGCAAGTTAGCGCAAGTGCATGGGCCTCAGTTAAACAACAGGCACACGGGCCTTAACGGTCACCTGAGTATCATAGCCCATACAAGGAGTCTCATATTTGCATAGAATCTTTTGTGCACTGCGTATATGATCTTTTAGAATACTTACAATTCCTATTCAATTACAGAAGAAGAAAAAATGGAAGGTTGAAGGATGTACATGTAATTCCCTAATTGTTTCGATACATTTTCATTATGTGGTAATATTGGGCTTGAACCCCGGACCCAGGAGCCATGAATTTAATTCACAATTCAGGTAGAAAGCTTCATGGACATCATAATCACGCACTTAGTTTTTCTCAAATTTACAAGGGATTAGAGAAGAAGTTCTAAGATTTAATACATTTTTATGAGTATGGACATATTGGCCCCGCCCCAGGGCTTGCACTTCTGGTCCCGAAGCCGTGGGTTTCACAATTTAGGTAGATAGCTTCATTGACATCATAATCATTCATTTGGATTTTCTCAAATATATATGGGAGTAGAGAAAAAGATTTTCTAAGATTTAATATATTTTCACTATATGGCCATATTGGCCCCGCCCTAGGGCCTTAAAGGAACGTGGACACGATTTGAGCTGAAAATTTTCCAAATTCTATTTTTTCCATTTAATTGTTTATAATGCTTAACTGAAGTATTTGTAATCCTCAACCAAAATTTGAATATCAGTTGTTGAGTTACAAGTGAGATACAGTACTCACAATTCCTTATCATGTAAACGAGGCTCGTGCCATGTTTTTTTGTTTACATATAGATTGCTAAAAACAAAATCATATTTAAAACAAAATGAGATGTGTCAAACACTAGAAACTGTTTAATTGTGTTCAGAATTAACTTGTAATTTGAAAAATCTGCTTTTAACGAAACTGTTACTTGTATATTTTACTTATGTAAACAAACACATGACACGAGCTTTGTCTACATAGCAAAGAATTGTGAGCTCTGTATCTCCCATGTTTCACGACAACTGACATTCAAATGTTTGCTAACCATTAGAAATACCTTATTGAACTAAAGCATTGATCTAAACATTAAAAATGGAAAAACAAAATTTGAACATTTTCATCTCAAATCGTGTCCCTTGAACCCCAGGAGCCACTGATTTCACAATTCAGGTAGAAAGCTTGATGGACAGTATAGCTATGCATATAGGTTTTCTCAAGTATATATGGGAGTAGAGAAAAAGAATTCTAAGATTAAAATTTATCATAATATGGCCATATTGGCCCAGCCCTAGGGCCTAAACCCCTGACGCAGGAGCCATGAATTTCACAAATTTGGTAGAGAGCATCATGGACATTGTAACCAAGCATTTATTTTTCTCCCACACGTATGAGAATAGAGAAGAAGATGCGTGAAAATATGGTCATTTTAATATATCTGACCCCGCCCATGAGGCCCAAGAGTGGTAAGGTCGTACTTTTTACAATTTATATTCCTCTCATGATAGAAATGCTTCACACCAAAATTGCCTTGTAGTTTTCAAGAAGTTAAAAATTGTTAACGGACCACGGATGAAGAGACGATCAATGGATCACATGAGTGATTCTTTATGAAAGGTAAAGATAACGAACAGTGATCAATCTCATAAATCTCACAGCCAGTTTGGCAAACAAGGACCCCTGGACACACCAGAGGTGGGATCAGGTGTCTAGGAGGAGCAAGCATCCCCTGTCGACCGGTCACACCCGCCGTGAGCCCTTATCCGTAGTCAAAAATCAGTGTGCAACGAACGGCCTAACAATCGGTATGAAACACGTCAGACAACATTTGACCCAATGATAGGTTGTATTGGCAAACTAGATCGTTATAATGACCACAGAATTTGCGAAATTCTGATTTTAAAACGAGACTGTTGAAATCCGTGTATCATCACCTTGTTTGCCAGTAGCTTGCCACGATTTAAAAACTGGCCATACGCAGAACAAGCTCTTGCATATCGAATCAGTTGAGAGATAAAAACACCATATGCGGGTGATAATGGAATATTGTTACATAGATATGGGAAGTTGATGGAGACGCTGAAATCATCCCGTTTGTCATAAAGTTGAATTGTTAGTTTGCCGTTAATATCTACTTTCAATAAAATATCCAAGTATGAAACAGAAATGAATGACTCTCATGGTGTCTTTTATTTCAAGCTCGCAGGGATATATCAAATCGACATATGAATGAAAGTTATCAATAGATAAAACGTCGTCGATATATCTAAATGTCGAATCGAAGGCCACAGCAAGATATATTTTATTCTCACGTAGAAGTTTCAGAATAAATTCTGCTTCATATGAATATAAAAAAAGATCAGCTAACAAAGGAGCACAAATCGTGCTCATGGGTATTCTAACAGATTGTTGGAAGACCTGATCATCAAAAACCACGGAGATATTGTCAATGAGGAACTGTAGCATATTTTTTATTTCAACTTCAGAATACTTGTGTTTAAGAAAGTAATTTTTTGGATGATATTACACCTTTACCCTCCATATATTTTTCTACGTGCGTTTAGGGACATGTTAAACGACCAAAAATGAATGTTGCAATTAGTTTCCCGTTTCGAAGTTTCTTCTGGACTAAAACAAGTTGCCGAACTAAGTGTATAGCGTCTTCTGATGGTCCGATACAGACCGAAGAACGATAACTCCAAGTTGTACAACTATCGCTCTTTGATCAGATGCATTGAATTCTTCTGTAAAAACAAGGGACAGAAATGTATCTTTTTATGAAAATTGATAAATTAATTTGAATTAAAAGATAAGAAAAATATTTGAAACAGTAGTACTCGGAAATATCTTCTACAGTATAAAGTACAGAAATAGGTGACATAGATAGGATATTGACCAAAGAGGTTTGTGTATTATACAGCTGTCCCGGACTGTTGTATAGCCATGAATTCATGTGCATTTACTGTACACCGAAAAGCAAAGCTCTGAGTCATTCATGACGTTGGAATACAATGTGCTTATTGATATTGTCTGTTTAGGATCAGCATCACCACGCGTTTGAAGTTTTCGAAGTTTGTCAAACTTTGGGAGAACTGGAAAACTATCGTTGAACTGTAACTTAGAATATGAAGTATACAACAAAGTGTGCTTTATGATATTAGTATATTTAATGTATGACATAGTGTGCTTTATGATATTAGTATATTTAATGTATGACATAGTGTGCTTTATGATATTAGTATATTTAATGTATGACATAGTGTGCTTTATGATATTAGTATATTTAATGTATGACATAGTGTGCTTTATGAGATTAGTATATTTAATGTATGACATAGCATGCTTTATGATATTAGTATATTTAATGTATGACATAGTGTGCTTTATGATATTAGTATATTTAATGTATGACATAGTGTGCTTTATGATATTAGTATATTATTTAATGTATGACATAGTGTGCTTTATGATATTAGTATATTTGATGTATGACATAGTGTGCTTTATGATATTAGTATATTTAATGTATGACATAGTGTGCTTTATGATATTAGTATATTTAATGTATGACATAGTGTGCTTTATGATATTAGTATATTTAATGTATGACATAGTGTGCTTTATGATATTAGTATATTTAATGTATGACATAGTGTGCTTTATGATATTGGTATATTTAATGTATGACATAGTGTGCTTTATGATATTAGTATATTTAATGTATGACATAGTGTGCTTTATGATATTAGTGTATTTAATGTATGACATAGTGTGCTTTATGATATTAGTATATTTAATGTATGACATAGTGTGCTTTATGATATTAGTATATCTAATGTATGACATAGTGTGAAACGATGTGAGGATGTACAAAATGGTTATCATGTTTCTTCATTTCTTTCACTGATAATTTGAATATGAAAAAATAATAAATGAGGAGAAAAGAGAATGAATGAAAACTGATCATTCTCTTTTCTCCTCATTTATTCTTTTTTCATTAAACAAAAAAGAATCTCAACCCCACCCCCACCCCACCCTCAGAAAAACCCTCCCCTAAAAAAAACCCACAACCACACGTTGACTGACACTGAATCCCGTGCATATGCTTTGAAAAACAAACAGAAATTACAGTGCAACCGTATATGAATCGAGAGAGGTGACAGAAGATGGCCCAGTGTTGGAAAGCTTTAACTATTCCACTTGATTTTTTATCTTATACTTTGTTCTAAAAGATTTTGCTTACCAGTAGTTGATTTAACCTACCTAACTAAAATATATGATTTTCCTTTCAAATTTTAGGAGTAGGGGGTTGGCTTAAATTGAGCGATCGAATTTAAATTTAGACAGTATTGTACGCTTGGTAAACGAAATACATGTGGATTTATGCTATTTTACATAGTCATGTGTATTCAATTGCGAAATATAAGAAACTTTACATTTTGGGCCGTATACGGCATATACCGTATTGAGTTCTTTGATCTAAATTTAAAGAAAATTGAGTCCAACATGAATGACCAACCTACTTTCTAATACGGTGTTCTAGTCTAATACGGCAGAGAAGGAGACGAAGGCCCAGTGTTCTAGTCTAATACGGCAGAGAAGGAGACGAAGGCCCGGTGTTCTAGTCTAATACGGCAGAGATGGAGCGAAGGCCCAGTGTTCTAGTCTAATACGGCAGAGAAGGAGACGAAGGCCCAGTGTTCTAGTCTAATACGGCAGAGATGGAGACGAAGGCCCGGTGTTCTAGTCTAATACGGCAGAGATGGAGCGAAGGCCCGGTGTTCTAGTCTAATACGGCAGAGAAGGAGACGAAGGCCCAGTCTTCTAGTCTAATACGGCAGAGATGGAGACGAAGGCCCAGTGTTCTAGTCTAATACGGCAGAGAAGGAGACGAAGGCCCAGTGTTCTAGTCTAATACGGCAGAGAAGGAGACGAAGGCCCAGTCTTCTAGTCTAATACGGCAGAGAAGGAGACGAAGGCCCGGTGTTCTAGTCTAATACGGCAGAGAAGGAGACGAAGGCCCAGTGTTCTAGTCTAATACGGCAGAGAAGGAGACGAAGGCCCAGTGTTCTAGTCTAATACGGCAGAGATGGAGACGAAGGCCCAGTCTTCTAGTCTAATACAGCAGAGATGGAGACGAAGGCCCAGTCTTCTAGTCTAATACGGCAGAGATGGAGACGAAGGCCCAGTGTTCTAGTCTAATACGGCAGAGATGGAGACGAAGGCCCAGTGTTCTAGTCTAATACGGCAGAGATGGAGACGAAGGCCCAGTGTTCTAGTCTAATACGGCAGAGATGGAGACGAAGGCCCAGTGTTCTAGTCTAATACGACAGAGATGGAGACGAAGGCCCAGTGTTCTAGTAAGATTGGACAACAAAACAGCCGAATGTGACGTGTTGTTTTTTTTAATGTGAAGTTTTGATTGAACTTTGTCTGTCGTCAATTAAATGACCACCTTGTGATTTCTTTTCATGAACCACAGGGCCAGAGGCAACCCAACTTGTTATAAAGCATCATTTGTAAAGGAGATTTATGGTTTTCAATTGAAAGGTCGTGTCAAGAGTGAGGCTCGAACTCACGACTTCCCGATTACAAAGCGAACGCTCTACCAGGGGGCGGATTAACCAGACTTTTAGACGAAAGAAATTTAGTTATGCCGTATTTCAAGTATAATTTCGCATTTTTCTCGACATGAAATATAATAACACAACTTCAAAGTTAATTACATTTTCCGTCGTTATACCACTGGACATGTTAGTCGTTATAATGTCAATTAAGGTCGGTTTACACTACTAAGTTTACCCAGACTGAGTATAGAAATGGGTTAAGTTAACTCTTTTCGACGAGAAGTGGGTTAACTACTGCCGTGTTGGTTAAATTGCACCTGTAACTGTGAAGCTGGGATCTGACTAAACACACTATAGTGTTTAGAATTGACAAGGAATATGCAGTCTCTACGTTGAGTATGGTCCATTTTACGACGACTCGACTGCAGGATCTACCACAACCATATCTCTATGAAATCAGTTAAGATTTTCTTCAATCATTGCTTACTACCCATCATAAGTCTGTATCACTTGTTACTGTAAATATATCAAAGACTAAACTTACTTAGTGCTTAGCCATCACAAGATTTGTAAAAATATACACAAGTCGAATAACGTTTAAGGTGACGGACTGCTTAATTAGGAAATATATGTTGCTCTTTCATAAGTACATATGTTCTTTTGGATTCTACGGGTTCGTAACCAGATACCTTTTTCTTTAATTTTTCAAAATTTAATTCATATCAATTTTTTGGGTAACCAGATACCTTATCGACTGAGCTACGATGATAGACAAATATATATGATTGCTACAAATAATTTCACAATTGTCATCTTGGGAAGTAATGCCATAAACAGTATGAGTTTGTTTAGTGAGCTACCTTACTACAAATGTTTATAGTTATTTATATCTGATGTCTTCTCGCAGTGATCTACCCAGTTAATTCCTAGTGTTCTAAGTTAACCCATTAATTCTATTTTTAGAAAAGTAAAGATAATGAACAGTGATCAATATCATAAATTCCATAAAGAAAAAAATTAAGACCAGGGCAAACACTGATCCCTGGACACACCAGAAGTGGGATCAGGTGCTTAGGAGGAGTAAGCATCCCCTGTTGATCGGTCACACCCGCCGCATGCGCCGTGAGCGCAATATCTTGATCAGGTAAACGGAGTACTCCGTAGTCAACTCAGTATGTAAAGAACGGTCTAAAATTTGTATGAAACACGCCAGACAGCATTCGAAATGCGGTACGAGAAAACAGGATTATTACGTCAATTGAACTTTCCGAAACCTCGTTCTGAAAAATAAAAAGTCATGAAAATTCCAGAGGATTAAAGCTAGATCACGTGTAAATAAGCATGTATTACACAACAACTCTCCCTTAACAAGTTTAAAAGACAATGAAAACTTAATGCTTCAAAATACAAGACCTGATTGCATATACATGAACATCAAATCAAAGCAAAAAATCATGAAACTATAATACAGTATATTCATGATATGCTAAGCATTTGCAATAAAATTGATTTACTTAATATCAATATACTCTTGTAACATGAAAGGTGAAGATAACGAAAAGGGATCAATCTCATAACTCCTATAAGCAATACAAAATAGAGAGTTGGGCAAACATGGACCCCTGGAAATACCAGAGGTGGGGTCAGGTGCCTAGGAGGAATAGGCATCACATGTCAACCGGTCACGCCCGCCGTGAGTGCTATATCTTGATCATGTAAACGGAGTTATCCGTAGTCAATATCAGTGTGCAAAGAACATTAGATTCCATATCGTGTATTTATGATTCTTGTTTGTCATTTTATTAAAAAAAAAAGTGATACATGTAATTCATAAAAACAAGTAACATTCAATTAAACATCAAAATTGTAAAGCTAACAACAAAGCGAGACGCTCTTTTTCAATGGTAGAATCATTCTGTTGTCACTTTTTAAGTTTCTTTGAAAAATAAGAAACATCTAGATCTATATCTACATTTTCAAGTTCTTGGAACAAACTGGCACGTGTTCTTTACTTTATGACCTAGAGAGGTTGAAGGATATAGGAGGTATAACTCCTGGGAATCGTTTGGACATACATGTACATAACAGTAAATAAAAACCGGTTATCCTAGTCTTAGGCAAATGTCCTACACAATCCACCAACACTCGACTTAAAGGTTCTCCAAAAGCTGGATTTCAAGTAACAGCACACTCCGACTTTGGAGGATTCTGCTGGTGGAAGAGTCCTTTTGTTAAGTTAGGCACTATCGATGTCTTTATTCTGTTCCGAAGGTACCTGATCTCGCTTCAGGGTGTCCTTGCCCTGCATGGTCTAACTGCAAATTAGGCCATCATCTTCACTGAATTTTGCCAAAAAATCACTATGAAATGACTGTTTGAACACATATACTTTCATAACCAGTGAACTTCCACGAAGGTCAGAAAGGAAAGTGTCACCGAGGTCAATTTAAGGTAGCACCAAACAGCTGTAAAATTAGTTTTCACTTATATCTTCTTAATTCTGTTAATTTGATAAATGAAATCTTCATAATACTAATATCCAATGATGTCCTGAACAAACTTACATAATTCATGGCATGTATAAATTAGCATTTTCTGAAAAATATGGGCGACATCTACATGTAATATACATGTATTGGAGGTCTGGGAGTCTAAATCTTGGATACATTTATTTCATCTTTAGAAGATTTAATTGTCTTTCATAAAATAATCCTAGTTTGAATTTTTTATTTTAAAATATATCAATTTCTGTATTATTTTGTTCATTATGTTAATTTTTTTTTCTTCAAAATTTGAACAATACATTTCCCTTTAAGAGATCTTGATATGTAGCAATTTTATGTTTAAGATTTGCTATTCACGAGCCATGCATGTTATTTTGAAAGTTTCAAGAAAGTTTAACTTCAGGGAAAATTTTACTTATTTGTTTGGTACTACCTTAATGCGATAAATCAACCGTGACAAGAGCGTGAACATGGTCATCCTCGATTTCTTCTATAGTATGGGAATCGCTCTTGTAGCAGCATAGGGTGAATATAAATCATCTTCATCATCGGACGCGACCTTGAAAATGATTTTCTTAGAAACTATGGGGCCTGGTACAACTTTGCTACCAGTTAATCGTTGCCTAACAACAAGGTTGGTTGGATGTCTATTGTTTACCGTACCCCTCGATAATTTTTCACTCATATCGATACTTTACAATTGCCGATGAAGAGCTGCAAAATTTAGGTTTAAGCTCAGCGTTTACGATCTTTGAGCAGTAAATGGATCTTTATCAAGCCATACCTAACAAGAATGCATTCACTAGGAAGGGCATGTCCAATACCTACGATAACTGGTTTAGTACTTAAAATTACTGATTTCTGATAAATTCTATGTAAAGGTACATCAACGACGCCTAGCTCCACACCCTGTAATAAAACTGACTTACACACTAGATCGCCAGAGTCAATGAGTATAAAACAAATCCCCGAGACTACAACTGCTTCTGAAATAACTATGTAGAAAATACAAGGAAAATACAAGTTTCTCTCACATCATTCCCAAAAACCACGTGGCGACTTTGTTTATCTCCGGTGCCTTAATCGGAAGTTACGTAAATTCGAGACCTTCTCGCCCTATAGACTTTTTTTCTCAGTTTTAACAACATTTTTTTAGGTATATAGTTATATAGTCAGGCTTTTACACAACCCTTAAAACTTAACCTGACAAGGGGGTACAGGGTTTTAAGAATTCCAACTCTTTCGCTCACACATTCACACGGACAGACATTCATACTAAACAAAGGCTAGAAGTAAAGAAAGTAGAAAAATTGACAATGTACTCTGGCTGAGTTCATAAATATCATACTATAGCATACTATAACAATTAACAATCAGATATATGATGTAATACCAAGGTTGTTATAAAACAAAATACTACTTTAAACACACTATTGATTGAATATACATTTACCTCATTTCTTACAAAGAAAAGGAAAAATTATAACAAATGTATATAATACTAAAAAAGAAACAAGTTAGGATATTTTTGTTTTAACATAATTTACGTTATACTTGAGCTTATGTTTCAAATAATTTCCATTTGTTTTCAAACTGATCTGTACAATCATATTTACTTGCAATTTGTTTGTCCACTCTGTATACATTAGTCCAAGTGGCTTTAAATTTACTCAATGACAAACAATCTCCTGTACATTTGGAACAGTATATATAATGTTTCAAATGGTAATTTACAAAGTTTACCATTTTGATTTTCGAACATCCAAGGATAAAAGTTTTCTTATCAGTTATAGTATTGAATGAAAAGGTTTCAGTTAACCAACACTGCACATTTCTTTAAAAAATACTGACTTTTTCACGATCATACATAATATGTTTCAATGATTCTCTCTCCTCTAAACAAAAAGTACATAAATCGTTGTCTGATTTCCCAATCATTTTCAAAAAAGTGTTTGTAGCTAAAATTCTATGATTTACTAGATATTGTAGCCATTGTAATTTTATTACTATCTTTTGTGTTCATAAAAACATCCTTATGAATTCCTCTCCATTCTTCACTAGATATTTCAAATTGTGTATCCCATTTTTTTGGTCCAGTTGGTTTTCTTTGCTAGAATTCAATATTTTGTAAATTTTTCTATTGTTGGTTTTATCATCTAGTAAAGGTAAAATATGTAAGGGAATAGGTGGTTCTTGTTCTTTATAGACTAACAGAACTGGACTTTGAACCCTGAGTATCAGGACTGTCAGAACAAAACGAAACTAAGGCTTTCCATTTCCATTTCAAAATACCGTACAAACATGTGGTTGTGGGTTGTGACGGTTCATTGTTTTTCTCTTAAGTTTAAAACAATCATTAGGCCTAATCATATGACATTTTTTCTTATAATAAGTACAGGTTGGAAGCGATCCTACATCAGAGGAATCTTCAAAACGTTCTGACCTAGCAGAACCACCGCAAGGTGGAGACTAGGGATTGAAGAAATAAAAGGCTGAAACATTTTTTGTCAGAGTTTGTAGTTCCTAGAAGATAGAAAAAAAAACTACTAGATTAAGATTTAGTTTAAAAAGTCCTTTCATGAGATAGAGTGTAAATTTCTGACATAATGGCGGCGTCTTGAAGAGTTTTCACATTTTTGTCGTCTAAATGTGTTATCAAATCTGACGAATATACATGTACTCCTCAAACTCTTTTGCTAGAATGAGCTGAATGAGATTATTGAACGTTTCATCAATTCTCTCAGCCATTGGTCAAATAAATGTTTTCTATTGCAAATTCGACGTACATTTTATTGTCAAACTCGTGGTCATTTCAAAATTTCTTCGACTTTCTCGAATTGATGAAAATATTTTTCGACTAATTTTTCATGAAATTATGGAATCAATCCAATATTTTCAACTACATCAAACTCTTTCTAGAAGGTTCACATCCAAACTATAATCTTAATGTCTCAAATTCAAATTCTCTCTCTCTCTCTCTCTCTCTCTCTCTCTCTCTCTCTTCATTTTCTTTTTCACTCTGGTCTTTCATTTCTTTTTCACTCTGCTTTTTTCATTTTCCAATTTCATTTTTTTCTAATTCAATTGTATTCTATCTGTTTCACTTTCGAATTTTATTTTTCTAACTGTAATTGAAACATCCAATTTGTCATTTTTACAGGTTCAATTATTTGTTTTTCAATTTACTACTTCTCAAAATGTAGCTCTTAATCGCTTGTTTTTTCCATAGAAGAAACCTCTAATCCGAAGTATAAATATTCTGTAATCAACTCATCCTTTTTCAAAGCATCAAAAACGGTCTGACCGAAAACATGTTGATTGGTATGAAACACACCAGACAACATTCGACCTAATGGCATGCTGTATTTGCACATTAGACCATTATTATATTATTGACCTTGGAATTTGCGAAACGCTGAATCTAAAAGAGAAAACCCTGTAACATCATCTTTTTTATCAGTAATGTTATGTACTACTTGTACTTAAATTGACGCCTGTGACCTAGATTGTTTTAGAGCCTCAGGTTATTTTTAGTATATTCACTGGAAAGGCTCTGATTAAAAAAGCTCTTGTCAGACACTTTCATTTTGGATTTTTATTATACTGGGAACCAGGATTTTGGAATTAGGCCTACTATTTTTGTATATGTATATTTTGTTCAGATTTACTGTTAAACTATCGTACGTTAGTATTTTGCTATTGTTACAAAAAAATTTCAATTATCAACTGTAAATAAATATTATTGATTGTTATATTGTCTTTTGTTAGTAAATTCTGCTGCGCTATATTAAGGGTAATTCTGACCCATAACAGAATTGGGGGCTCGTCTGGGATAAGAAACAAGATATAAAGCTTTTTTCAAGATTTCAATGAAAGGTGAAGATAACGCACAGTGATCAATCTCATAACTCCTATTTAAGCAATACGAAATAGATAGTTGGTCAAACACGGACCCCTAGACACACCAGAGGTGGGATCAGGTGCCAAGGAAGAGTAAGCATCTTCTGTCGACCGTGAGCCCCACATCCTGATCAGGTAAACGGAGGTATCCGTAGTCAAAAGCAGTGTGCCAAGAACGGCCTAACAATCGGTATGAAACACGCCAGACAGCACCCGGTCTGTTGAATGGTTGTATTGACGAACTAGATCGTTATAACGACAATAGAATTTGCGAAATGCTGTCTTCAATCGAGACTGTTGAAACCCCTGTATCATCAACTTGTTTGTCAGTAGCTTGCCTCGATTTAAAAACTGACCATACGCAGAACAAGCTATTGTGTATCGAATCAGTTGAGAGATATAAACACCATATGTAGGTGATAATGAAATATTGCTACATAAATATGGGAAGGTGACGACGGAGAAGCTGAAATCATCCCGTTTGTCATAAAGTTGAGTTTTCAGTTTGCCGTTAATGTCTACTGTCATTAAAATATCTAAGTATGAAGTAGAGGCGGACGAATCTGTGGTGTCTTTTATCTCGAGCTCACAGGATACATGTATATCGAATCGACACATGAATGAAAGTTATTATTGTTAATAGACAAAACGTCGTCGATACATTTAAATGTCGAATTGAAGGCCACAGCAAGATATTTTTTCTTCCCACATAGAAGTGTTTTTTTTAATAAATTTTGCTTCATATGAATATAAAAACAGATTCGCTAACAAAGGAGCACAATTCGTGCCCATGGGAATTCTAACAGACTGTTGGAAGACCTGATCACCAAAGACCACAAAGATATTGTCAATGAGGAACTCTAGCATATCGTTTTTAAAATTTCAATTTCAGGGTACGTGTGCTTGGAATCAGAGTGGTGTTTCTGGACCAAACAATTTCATTATTTCTGAATTATTGAATTTCATAGACAGCAGAAATTACTATGTTTTCGGTCACAGATTTTTTTGACTCACCAAATGTTCAGGTGTTCGATGCCTTAAAAAAGATGGGTTGATCAGTTTAGCTGTACATTTGAGGATCAATTTGGCTGTACACTTCGGGTTAGAGATTAAATTTAAAAACTTATACGGTACCAATTTTGATGCACCAGATACGCATTTCGACAAATAATGTCTCTTTACTGATGCTCAACCGAAATGTTTGAAATCCGAAATAACAATGAAGTTTTAGAGCTATTATAGGGAAAAACAGTGTGCCAAAAAAGTGGAGTCAATGCGTGAGGGAGATAATCCTTAATTTTGAAATGAATTTCTAAATTTTATAACAGCAATTAAATATACATCCGTAATGTGCGATGCATAAACACGATAATAAAGTTACAGTCGCTAAAAACTTGTGGAAGAAAATATTTTTGAGTCATATAATTTTCCAAAACAAACAGTTGAACAAGAAAAATGTCGGAATTTGAATTTCAATTAGAATTAGAAAAACTAAAATTTCAAAGAAAAAGAGAAAGTGAAAAAATGCAAATTGAGAAAATGAAACAAGAAAAGGAAAAAGCTGCTGCAGAGAGAGAGAGAGAGAAAGAAAAAGAAAGAGCAGAGAGAAAAGGAATGAGGAGAGAGAGAAAAATGGAAAATGAAAGAGCAGAGAGAAAAAGAGAAAATGAAAAAGCTGAAAGAGAAAGACAATTTGAGTTAGAGAAATTAAAATTACAGCAGAGATCGGAAACCTTACCTGTCAGAACTGATGTCGATGCAGCTAAAAATATCAGGTTAGTTCTGAAATTTCAAGAAAAATCAGTCGATAAATATTTTTCTCAATTTGAAAAAGATGCACAAAATTTGAAATGGCCACGGCAGGTTTGGTCCACTTTGTTATAAAGTCCTTTGATTGGTAAAATGGCCGATGTTTACTCGGCGCTGGCCACAGCTGAGAGTTCAGATTACGACAAGGTCACGGCCGTGATCTTAAAAGCTTATGAATTAATACCCGAAGTGTGCAGACTAAAATTCAGAAAATACAGAAAATTTGACAATCAAACATATGTCGAATTTGCTAGAGAAAAAGAAGATTTATATGATCAATAGTTGAGATCTAATAGAATTAATGACAATTTCAATAACTTTCGTCAACTTATTTTTGTAGGAGAGTTTAAGGAGAGTGTCCATCAAGATTTGAGAACATGTTTAGAAGATAAGAATGTGTCAGATAACTCTTGAGGAAGCCGCAGTTATTTCAGACACTTGTACTCTCTCTCTCTCTCTCATAAGAAACATTTTGTAGCTCAAAGTCTCAAGCTTGTAGTTCATCAAAAAGTGTAGACTCAGATAAAAAGAGGGCTTCAGAGTTTCAATCTAGTTCCCAGTCACCACCTCACAGTGGTTCTACGTCCTGTCCAAGGTCAGGACGTTCTGAAGGTTCTTCTGGTGTAGGATCACTTCCTACTTGTACTTATTGGGTAATCTGATTAGTGAATGCTCTAAGCTCAAGAAAAAAACATAACCTAGACAAACCACAGCCACATGCTTGTACAGCATTTAGAAATGACAGGAAAGCCTTTGTTTCGTTTCATTCTGACACGTCCGATGTTCAGGGTTCAAAGTTCAGTTCTGTTAATTCTACGGAGGATTATAAGCCCTTTTTTGTCTCGGGGATTTGTTTCATTCAATGACTCTAGTAAAGCTAAACTTGTTCAGATTTTGCGAGATACTGGTGCTGCACAAACTTTATTGTTAGAAAATGTTTTGCCTTTTTCTGAGCAGACTTCTACTGGTGGGTCAGTTCCATTACAGGGTGTTGAACTAGGCGTCATTGATGTTCCCTTACATAGAATTTATCTTAAATCAGATTCAATTGCTGGACTAGTTATCGTAGGTATTCGACCTACTCTTCCTGTTCAAGGCGTGTCCTTGTAGTTAGGCAATGATTTAGCAAAGTCATATCAGATCCTTTGTGAGAAACTCATTCCCAATGTCGCGTCCGATGACGAAGACAACGACTTATATCAAACCTGTGCTGTTACTAGATCGATTACCAGAAGAGAAGAAATTAAGGCTGATCATGTTCAATCCTTCAACACAGTTGGTTCATCTCATGCAATTGTCCTCATTGACACTTTCCTGTTTGACCTTGATGGCAGTTCACATGAAAACAGACAGCCATATAACAGTGAGTTTCCACTGAAACCCAGTGACATATACAGGTAGACCAAAGCAGGACACTCTCAATAGAACGCAGCTATTGTTCCAGCAAAATAAGGACCCCGATATTATCCAACTGAGCAAGAGCGCCAAAGTTGGGGAGTGTTTCTTTTCCAACGAAGGGATTCTTTTGCGAAAATGGCGACCACCTGATGTCCCACCAGATGAAGTATGGCGGGTCGTTCACCAGATAGCGGTCCCAGTGATATATCGAAGAGACATCATGAGTTTGGCTCACGATACACCCATGACAAGTCATTTAGGAGTTCAGGATTTTGAGTCATTTTATTGACCTTAAGTTCTTAAGTTAAGAAAGGATGTTTCTAAATTTTACAATCCTTGTCATGTTTGTCAGATGGTACATGTAGGTAAACCTAATCAGAAAATTATATCTGCCCCTTTACAACCCATTCCAGTATTTGAAGAACCATTCAGTCGGGTGTTAGTAGATTGTGTAGGTCTCGTGCCAAAAACTAGGTCAGGGAACCAGTATTTACTTACAATTATGTGTACGTCCACTCGATTCCCTGAGGCTACATGTATACCTTTTAGGAATATTAAGGTAAAGACCATGGTCAAAGTCCTTACCAAGTTTTTCAGTTTGGTAGGAGTGCCAAAGGCTATTCAGTCAGACCGACGTTAAAATTTCGTGTCAGGGTTGTTTCAACAGGTCATGCATGAGTTAGGTGTTAGACAATATAAGTATACTGCTCATCATCCCGAGTCTCAGGGGGCACTTGAATGCCTCCATCAAACCATTGAAACTATTATGAAATCATATTGTTATCAGTATGATAAAGATCGGGATAAAGGGATTCATCTTGCTCTATTTGCTGCAAGAGAAGCAGTTTAGGGGTCTTTAGAATTCAGTCTCTTTGAATTAGTTTTTGGACATACAGTTAAAGGTTGTTTGAAATTGCTGAAAGAAAAATGGCTAACTGAAACTAGTGCTGTTAATCTAATTTTAAAGAGATACTTCATTATGCTTGTAAATTAGCAGAAAAAATCTCGAGCCAAAATGAAAGTTTGGTATGAAAAAGATGCTAGGAACAGAGTTTTTAAACCAGGTGATAAGGTTCCTGTATTGTTGCCTATTCCTGGTCATCCTATGCAGACCAGGTATTATGGTCCTTATGAAATTGAAAGTAAGCTTAGTAATTTGAACTATGTAGATAAGACACCTGGCCAGCGTAAAGAAAAACGAGTTTGTTACATTAACATTTTGAAAGAGTGTTTTGATAGATGTGGCCGACATTTTGTAAGATCAGTTTCCACGTTAGCCAATGTTAAGACATTACAAAATTGTACGGAGAATGAAATTAGTGTAGAAACTTGTGAAAGAGACTTCAACCAGAATGTCCGTTTAAAGAACTTCGGAATTCTTGCCAATCTGGATACCAAACTTGGACTTTTGAAACTTCACCAGAAAGAACAAGTTCAACATCTTATGGGTAATTGTCCCTCAATCCTCTCGAACGTTCCACAAAAAACCAATACTGCTTGTCATGGTCTTATAGTTGATGAAACTTTGCCCATCAAGCAACATCCCTATCGTTTAAATCCATTAAAATTGCAGTACATGTGTAGTTAAGAACAGAAGTGCAGTGCATGCTGGACAATGACATTATCGAACCAAGTAAAAGAGAATTCTGTCACGACTCATAGAATTGATGATTGTATTAACAAAATCCAAATGTGTCAGAAAATTTGACCTGTTGAAGGGTCACTGGCAAGTGCCATTGACTGAAAGAACCAAAGAAATCCTTGTGACGTCCGATGCCTTCTTTCAATACAAAATGAAGCCGTTTGGTATGAAAAATGTTCCAGCGACCTTTCAGCGGATGATCCATTCCCTTCTACATGACCTTCAAGGATGTGAAACCTACATTGATGATGCTATGTGTGTTGGTGTCTCACCACAGGGTAGTGAAATGCGTCTAGTGTGGCGGGGATCAAAATTGTAGATCTACTGCTGCCGCTGGCTAACTTACTTGTAGGTGAAATGGTGAGTCGAGTGCGTAAATCTTGCCTTGCCAGTACAAAGCCTCTACACTACCAAGACTCCTTTCAATGCCTCCCCGTGGCAATGTACGTCAACTGGAATCTAGAATCTCAGGCTAAATTGAAAGGGGATCTCGGAGCAGCAAGGACCCCAGAGATGCAGTGTGTAGGCCCACCGGCGTGTGGATATACCCTAGCATCCATCAGCCTTGTCCCAGCTATGGGTCAAATATCTCTGCTGCCTTGTGGATACCCATTTATGAGAAAGGCTAAGGGAGAGGTAACCCTAACAGAAACCCTAAGTCCTGAAGTCGGAGGTGATTGGGCCATAACTGGCGCACTTTAACAGACCACAACACCACGCATTTACAGCCATTATGACACTTGGAATCGCAACTAATCGATATGGTGCTCGCCCTGTGATATCCCAGCAGGCAGGTGCAGTGCCGGGCTCCCTACCTCGAAGGAGCCCAACCAATGCTACTGGAGGTACCTTGATTTCGTCTCGTGGAGCCAGGGGACGGTCAAGGAAAGCTACTGGCTAAAAGAACAAACCAAAACAGAAAGAACAACCAGTAATTAACATCATGCACTGGAATGCAGAAGGAGTATCTGACAAAAGACAAGAACTGCAGCTTTTTCTTCATGAAAACAACGTCAACATCTGTTGTATCCAAGAGACACACTTACAGGAAAGTAAACCTTTAAAAATCAGAGGATACCAAGTTTTCAGAAGTGATAGAAAAGAAGAAGAAGATGATGCTATCATTTGCAGCGACATATGGGAAGAACATCTCCAAATCATGTGTGCATTCTTCGACATTCTGGTAAGGGCAAATTTAACAGTGACCCTTGCAAAGAGTGACTTGTCATGCTACTGGAGATTATTTAGGTATTTAAGAGTTTGGGGCATGGCAGACTTTTACAAAACATTTCGTCCAAAACTGTCTTCAACAGTTGGTCCACTTACCAATTTATTGCAAAAGAGGGTTAAATTTAATTGGACGAAGGACTGTGACGAATCATTTTGTAAAATTAAAACTAATCTCATGAGTAGTCTAGGTTTTTCAGCTCCTGATTTTTCTAAACAATTTAAGGTTACTGTAGATGGTAGTGATGTAGGAATTGGTGCTGCTTTGTTTCATGATTGATTGTATATTGATTAACATCCCTCTCGACAATATTTCACTCATACGGAGACGTCACCACTGACAGTGAAGGGCTGCAAAATGTAGGTCTATGTTCGGCGATTATGGCCATTGAGCAGGGAGGTATCTTTATCGTGCCACACCTGCTGTGACAAGGGACCTCGGTTTTTGCGGTCTCATCCGAAGGACCGCCCCATTTAGTCGTCTCTTAAGACAAGCAAGGGGTTACTGAGGACTAATTCTAACCCAGATACCCACGGGATGCTTTGTTTCAAGAACATAGTGACAATGTAGGTGAAAGGTGAATGGACTTCTTTGATAAAGTAATCGTTAAGTTGATAGAATTTGGATGTTCTTTTGTTCATAGATATTTGGCATTGTACCCCATACCCTATCTATTAACCCAGATTTCAATGTTGTTTATACCTCTTTATAATACTGGATGGTTAATTTCTTTTTGATGCGACGATAGAGAAGTCAGCCATCCGCAAAGAGAGGGACGTTTGAGTTTAAACTGCTTGGAAGATTACTTATGTGGCAGAGAAACATGATGCTATCAGGTCTTAGTAATGTTCCATGTGGTACTTTAGAGTCTGAGGATGTTTCGTTACTGGATTTTCATTCGACTGTTGTTTTCATGGTACTTGTTGTTAAAAAGTTGCTGAGTCATTTATGTATTGCTTTTTGTTGACTGTGCTGATGCATTTCATACAGTAATTTGTCAAGCAGTAGCGTGTTGAAGGTATTAGAAAAGTCTAAAACAGCTACATCAACCCTATAGTTTAGTTCGTGATCTAGAAGAAAGTTGTTTATGTTAGTAAGAAGTTGAATCTCACAGGACTATTCTGATGAAAGGTGAAGATAACGAACAGTGATCAATCTCATAATTCCTACAAGGAATACAAAATATAGAGTTGGGCAAACACGGACCCCTGGAGATACCAGAGGTGGTATCAGATGTTTATGTGGAGTAAATATCCCTTATCAACCGGCCACTCCCGCCGTGAGTCCTATATATATGCCAATGGTTTGAGTTAATATAAATTTTATTTAGACTAAGTTCTAGGTTTATCATTTTGTCTACAGATATTGTGTTCTAGGAGTTTGAAGATTATCAATTCCTCTTTCCTAGTAGTTCCGGTAGTTCCGCATTGACAATATTTAAGTAGTCTTTGTTAATCAGGTTTTCCAACAGTTTGTTGGAATTCTCATGGGCACAGATTGTGTTCCATCATTAACTGACCTGTTTTTGTAATCTTATTTAGCAGAATTATTAAAAAGCTCCTATATGAGAAGAAAAGATATCTTGCTATTGCCTTTGATTCGAAATTTCGATATATCGACGATTTTTTTTCTATTAATAATACTCATTTTTATTCATACTCGAAATAAAAGACATCACAATCTAACAACACATCTTTATGGCAACGAGTGACTCTTAGATTATCTTTTCAATAATCAAATTCCTTCATTTATGTAGCAATGTTCAATTCTCACGAAAATATATGTTTATGTGCCTCTGCTGATTCAATCCGCGAGATCAAGTTCTGTGTATGGTCAATTTGTAAATCGAATGCAAGCTACTTACAAATAAATTGATTGTACGGGAGATTCAACAATCACGTTTGCAGTCACCCTTTCGTCAATTAGATGGTCTCCATAATGCTTATAATGCTCTAATAAGCAAATACAAGCTATCAGTGGGTGGAATGCAGTCCGACATGTTTCATGAAATCTATTTCATTATTTGCGGTTTCGCTCCCGATTATCTTGGTGTGTTATTTGAGTTTCAATCCTCCGCTTCTTATCGTCCATGTTCTAAATCAGATCATGATTAAAGTACTACAGTTCTGCACACAATAATTCAAGACCTCTATACAATACTCCGGTGTGAACCTATGGAACAAACTACCACAATGCATGAGGCTTTCTTATTGTGTAATCAACTCCTCTTACCTCTCTAACATGACATTTCCCAAACTTTGTAAAGTAGTTATGGACACATTGAAGAAGTGCATGTGTCTTTTTGAAAGTGATCAGACATTTGTCAAAAAATTTACATGTAGTTGAACTTGGTCATTTTAAGCATGTCTTAAACAGACGGTATCTATTTCTGTGATAACTCCTCTTTATTTGGCATCCTTCAGACTTTCTACAACTGTTATGGAAAAATTAAAGATGTGCATTTTTAAAGCATGGTACCTACCGTTTGCAACCAACTCATCTCACATTTTGCACACCTTGTACATTATAGATGTTTTAAAAATATTGAATATATACATGTAGATTTTAAACGGTTTTTTGTTGTTGTTGTTGTTGTTGTTGTTGTTGCTTTTGTTTGTTTGTTTGTTTTTTGGGTTGTTTTTTTTTTAAATTCTACATTTGTTATATTTATCATTTTCCAGTATGTTTTGTACTGCTGTCTCTATGATAGATGACATATTTTAAAGCAACCCGGCCATTTCTCGATTTTTAAAAAAATGATATAGAGAAATACATTGTCAGCTGCTGTACCACTATTTAAGCATCTTTCCCCCATCTTCCATATACATGTACTTTCTATACATTTTTGTCTTTTAATCCCTATCGGAAATATTTTGTGATTATTTGTTACTGATAAGTGATTTAGACTGAGTTTTATTACATACTCTTGTGTTCGTGCTTTTGAATCTTTGTTTTAAATGATTATTTATGTAAATATCTGTCTGTATCAACTGGAAGGCCCTGGGGAAGAATAGTAATGTAATATCCAATGTAGTTCTGCGGAGTGTTTATTACCACACAGTGCACAGTCTAATTAGACCAGAATTCTGTTCTAAAACAGGCTATCGCGAAACTTTCAGAGCCTTTAAACTAGGTCCCGCGTGTTAATACACAATGTGGTGTACGCATGCATTTATAAACAATGTGGTGTACTCATGAACTACACTGCATTTTTCCATTTCCCCTTATCCTATTACTTCACAATAATGATCAACTAAATGCTTCCTGAGCTGATTAGCGAACAATTAACTAATTTCAATGGGAAGTCAAAACGCTTTACAGGTAACAGGTATATAAGAAGGGGTTAAACTGTGAGAAGAAGAAACCGATAAGCTGTGGGTGATTCTATATCAATATTTCTGTAGTAGTCAGGGCTATATAAATCGTGGACATCACCATCAATAGATCAGTGGTTAGAGTAGCTAACTAGTAATGCAGGGGTTCCGGATGCGATTCCCGGTCCAGTCCTTTTTTCTCTCCTTTCCTATAGTACATTTACATTTGGTGCCGTTGACTTCAGCTGAAAATCCCGTCAGGCGCAAAAAAAAAAAAAAAAAAAATCAGGGTTGTGTGTCTTTGAGGGAGAGTGGAACATTTGTAAAGTTAGGGCTATATGGACTGTGGGAATTGGTCTGAATAGATCAGTGGTAGCGCACCTGACTAGTAATGCAAGGATCCCGGGTTCGATTCCCGGTCCAGCCATATTCTCCTTTCCCATATTACATATCTGAAAACAAGGGTGGGTTCATTGGGAAATGCACCACGATCACGTGTTGCGTAGTTGATAATATTTTTCTAAGTTTTATTAACATGATATTAGCTCATGTTTATTACTATAATTGTACCTACTTCTTTTGACTTAATTAGAAGGAAATCATGTTGATGAGCGAACGAAGAATGTTGATTTGCCACAAAATATTGGTGTTGTGGGTGGTTGTAACGCCATACTCATTTAAATTGAGTGGACAGTATTTTAGATGCAAGTCTTTAAAATAAAATCCATGTAATCGTCAATATGTAAGTACAGTTGTACAATTAATCAATTTTACGGTTGAAAAGTTTATAAATCAATAAGTTTGTCTGATACATGAACGCTGTTTTAAAGGTCGATTGGAATAGGAGATTTTTCTTTTTTTGTATAATCTCCTTATAAAACGTCTTAAATTGCATTTAAACTCGAACACGGTGTTCATTTTGTACAATTTTCTACCACAAGAAAACATTAATCTACATGCTTTGTCACAAATTATTGACTTCAAGATATATGTTTAAAAAATCGCATTTTCTTTTTAGCCCAGAGAACCTCGGGCTTCAATTAAAGTTCTTTACAGTGAGAGAAACAAAATGATAAATATCGAAGCTTGTCGGTCTTTCTATAAAAAGCGTACCTTTTCAATTGAAGAAATTGGAAAGTAAATTTAAATTATCGAACACCTTTCATTCAAATCTTGTGCTTCTACGTCAAGTGTCCTCGTTTGAGACCGTGCGTCAAGAATGCGAGTGCATATTTACGTCGCAGGTAGATGTATGGAAGCTTACAGAAATTTACCTTGAGGGAAGGAATCGGGGTCTAACAAGGCGATCCAAATTCCGACAGGTGTATCGATTTTTTATCAGAGGTGTTTTCCAATCAGATATCTGTCAGAAATATTTACTCTACGACAACAAGTACCCCATTCTGAGGCAAGTTTACCGCCAAGGAGAAAATATTTGGGCAATACACCGCAACAGACATGCGAACAGGTGAGTATATTTATTCTACAAATAATTTGATCAAATATAGACAAATGAATATAATTTATCTGTCAAGTATTTGTGATTTGGTTTATTTGTTAATTTTTTTTTTTTTAAATCTAAGTGATTCATACACAATATAATTACTACCCATGGTTTAACAGTGGATACATGTACTTAGAATTAATCATTATATTTCAAATAAAGCACTATTGATATATAAATGATGAGTAATTTTTGGCCACCATAAACCTTTCAGAGAAAAAGTAATTCCTATTATGATATTATTTCATCATGTCAAATACAGTTTCATCGAATTTTTTTCTAATCTGAAAAATCATTTAGCGTACTTGATATCAAATGTGACACAATTTCTTGACTTTCACTAAAATTTAGATGGATTGCCAATGGTTATTGAAGTTTTCTGTAAACACACACACACACACAAAACAACAAATGAACATAGACTGTAGCTTTGGAGAAACAATATTGTTTAGCCACAGTTTGCTAGAAAGACAGACCTAATGCGTTAATGAAAGGCTAGTTTGACCCTACTCTTAGCGTTTTCTGATAGAATAACTACCATGGATTCATTTATATTCGTGGTGCTCAATTTTCATGGATTATTGAGATTTTACAGTTGGGATGTAACTTCGTGGATATGATTTCTGTACAATGAAACGTTATATAAATGTTGTATTTCGTTGTGGAATAGAGGTACCCTAAAATAAATAAAAATCAAGCCCCCACGAAATCTAATGATTACACAGTATGTAAAATTAGCGGCTCTGTTGACACCATACCGAAAACAGTAGGGAAAGGACATTTTTATGATGTCACAATTTGGCTTTAATGAAGTTACGTTTGGATACAAGGGTAGTGGAAAATTGTGTTGGGGATTTTCATATTAAATTTTTGAGACGGCAATACAGGGATTACGGGGTGTATAAGGCCTCCATCGTGTGTAGATTTCTCTGTGTCGTGAATTGCAGGTTTTTATAAGGGGTGTAACTGTGGATCTCTGATCTGTCCCGGTAGTTTCCTCGTGAGCTACGGATCTGCAGCTAAAAAATTTGATACTGTATCATTTTGGTCAAATTGAGAACGACATTTACATTACATTTGGATTGTTGCACGAAACATACTTTGTAATTATTGCATGACTGTCAAAAATGATAGATCTCTGAGAAAATATAAATCCGTTGTATGAAATTTGACGGATGGTAATTGTAGTAATTATGAGCACATGCGCATTGGTGTTACAAGCCTATGGTTTGTGATAACCATTAGGCAAAATATTAGATTAATGATAATATAATCTTCTTCTATAATAAGTTTCAAAAATAAATATTATTTTGAATAAACGAAATAATTCTTGAAGCTCGACAAGCTCTAAATACACAGTTAATTATCTGCATTAAGATCATATTACTGATTCAAGCTTTAAATCGTTCCAGTCTCTAGTTTTACGTTTTTGATGTTATGTAAAGAAGGAACTTTTAACGGCGATGACAGGATTTAGCTAACCGATATTCATTAATTTCATGACCGTCTTTCAAACGTGAAATTGAATACTACAATAGTTTATTACTACTTTGAACTAGAGTTGGCAAAATATACGTAGACGCGATTTGAAATGCAATTCTTTAAATGGAATTTAAGCCCCCCTTTATAAATGCCCGGGATCCTGTACATTAGCGACAATTTCCCCGTATCTGAGAAATCACTGGTCATAAAGAATATATACGCTGGCTCACGACAGACAGTGCGTTACCGGGATTCGTGCAAAATGGAATCTCTCCAGATTATTCTTTGTCAAAAATTGTGATACTGTTTCCGGAGATAAGTCAGTCAGATCTGATCTATTTACACCACCTTCCATAATGGTGTTCGTATTTACCAGGTAAATATTCGACTCTCAAGACTCTCTTAGTTTAAAACGTTTAGTTATACAAATGTGTATCTGCTTGGGAGAATCACTGAGTTTCTTCTAAATGATATTGACGAGCCGATTTATTTAGTAGTTCCAATGTTCAGTTCGCAGGATATACGGACCTATAGAATTAGAGGGAATCTCGAAGGAATTCTTAATCAAACGTGCAATTATACTTAAATAGGTTTTCAGTTCATTGAAATTTTAGTTGGTCACAATACAATTTACTTTTCAGTGCATGTATGAATAACCAGATCATTTGGAATCGTTTTTAGATTGTCAAAATGAAGAATTCCTTTTACAATGTGAGCACAGTTGGGAACGGCGACAGTGTTTTTATCTACCCATTAGATGGTTCCATGAGTCTTCTGGGATCAGGAACTAAAGACTTAATGGTTCACCGCCTTCAGGCACCACCAGGTGGCGTCAAAACAAAACATGTCGGCTTCCACGGAGTGATGAAATACAAATATCCGGGGGAATCAAAGGCAGAAAATCAACGGAAAGGGATTCTGAAAAATTCCGCCGCTTGTCAGTTTGATGGACGCGCGTCTCAGAAACTTGATGTGTCAAAAATTCAATGTGTTTTGAAGAAAAGGAAAACTTCTGCCAATGAAAAGCAATCAAATAGTTCGTGTGGTTCAAAGAGCCAAAAGAAGGTTAAATTTGACGATAAAATCAACAAACTAACCGAACTGGGCAATAAGTATGCTGTAGATCAGGACATGCGCATACGTGCCGGTGATACTGCGTCTCACATTAGGCAACAACATCAGATTCAGAGGGTTTCAGTCAAACCAACTCACGCAGTACCACGTGATCACGCGAAGACATCAATGAAATTCTCAAATGTCTACGACTTACGGGATTCGCCCGAAAATAGAACGACATCCCCTCGGTCTCATACCAAATCTACGTCAACAAACAGCGGAAGTTTGAATTGCCGAACATCTGGGGATTCGTATCCACTACTACATAATGTAGAAACTGACGTCGAGGATTTTGTAAGGATGGAATTTTGCGAAGATGGAGTCATTCCGATCTATAACCCGCGAGAGACGACCTACCACGGAGCTCCAGAGCCGGCGACCGGCGAAGTCGCGGCGGAATCCAGCAACCAATTGATCGAAAACGGCATCCCGGTGTTTACAAAGACAGGAAAGTTTGTAAGGACAACCAGACTAAATAATTACATACGAGAGAAAAAATGCGAGAGCGAAAACGAAGAAAATCTGAAGCCCGAAAAACCGAGTTATCGCTTGGCTGCAGAATCCAAACGAAAAGACAAATCAAATCTGAATTCAACAGAATCGAAACGGATATCTTCCGCACAGAAGACCTCCGTGAAAACAACGACGAACACTGCAGGTGGTGCTAAAATTACTCGGTCAAGCATGAAGCCTTTTATGTTTACTCGTTTCAATACAGATCAGGGTCCGCCGACACCCCATCCAATCACAGATGGCCATAAAAACTTTTGTGATGACGGGAAGACTTATGACATCATCAGGTGGCTTACCAGTGTCAAAGAGATCCAAACCACAGAAGGTTTTTCGAGTTTACACATCGAGCACGGGGTCCGTCAATGAAATGGTACAAAATGTGCCTTATAGTGTCAGTATTAATCTCGTAATCCAGGTGCTTTATATTTGTTTTACGAATCAGACTTTGTGTACTGATCATTTATTTTTGTTTTACCTTGGACTGATGTGACGCTCCGTCAAAACTCGTCACTTGTTCGACGTCACACGGCGAGCAGCAAATTCAGACGGCAACATGACGTCCACAATTAACGTATTTTTAATTTTGATACAAATGTTTCACCATGAAGTTTTGTTCCTCGCCAAAAGCGAACTTATAAGGTTTGTCATTGACTGTCTATGGGAATATGTCGAGTTGTTAAAGTCTATAGAAGGCGAGGCCTTCATGGACTTAAACAACCCGACGCATTTCCGTAAACAGTCAGTAACAAACCTGATAAGTTTCACACACTTACATAGCATTACAACTTTTATATACATTTATAAGCGTTATCGCAGGTTTCATTACCAGTTGTCACATAACTGAACATGAAACACTTTCGTTCTTTTTCTTTCGTTTCGGTTAAAGAATGGAAATCGTGTACGTTCAGATGTGGAGACTCACCCCCATCCCCCCACCCCCCGATACGCCCTATGTTCCGATTCTAAGACAATGTGTTCATTCGCCATCAACCTTAGTACAGAACTTAAAGCTTTTATGATCTAACTCTAACACCAGCCGTCTTCCGTTTGTGTGGTGTAGATATTAATTTCTAATTATATTATTGTTGATGTGTGACGGGGTTGTCTAAGTACCTGAGTTGTCGTTCTTGATTTTCGTTTTCGTTCTTGATTTTCGTGCATTGAACGTCATACAAGGGCTAGACACATTTTTTTTTTACCACGCAGAACAATTAAGATCGTATATGTAGGAGGCTGTATGAAATATACACACGGTTAGTTGTGCTTGTACTTTTTTGAAAGAATGTACAGAGTACACAATACAAACATACATATATGAAGAATTGAATTTCTATCATCTGCGAATGATGTACTTTGTAAACTGCGGCCAAGGTTTAAACTTCTTGTTTTTTCGGTTACCAGAATTTCGACTAATAAGAAGATTGAACGTCAATGGGCGCTTACTTGGATGAATTAAAGGAAAGCGTTTTTACTATTTACGAGAGAGAGAGAGAGAGAGAGAGAGAGAGAGAGAGAGAGAGAGAGAGAGAGAGAGAGATTGTCTGCGATTTGATGTGTCAATGAAATCACAAAGAAGTCATCATTTTAATCAGTTTATTTGTCTAGGAAATTTATATTTAGAGTTTGCATCCCCTGTTGTCTACCCTCGGTATTATTTCTGATAAATGAAGGTATAACGGAATGCATCTTAAATTTTCAGGTTATCTAGGTGGGGTGATTTATCACATGAAGAAATGCATTACACAACTCAACGTTAACTAGTCTTCAATGTCTGTGTTTTGAAAATTCATGAAAGAGTTGTCTCTTTCTATAAAATAAAAAAATCTGAAAGGTGACCTATATTTTTCTCTATGAGAATTAATGCATAGTCACATTATGCACAGGTTTACAAAGCGCTTTTGAAAAAAAAATCACTTTTACTTTTATTCACCAAAAGAAAAAAGAAACATGAAAATTTCATACCTTTCAATGAAAAAAAAATGCAAAACAGACGTCAAACTTTGTTAGATCATAGTATTGTAATTTATATGGGTTGCAAATTTCCAATTATATTTAGATTTAAAAAAAATGATTCACGAGGTTAAAGCATGTCAAACTGCCACGTATTGAATTGAATATTTGATTTACACTAAGTATGCGCATGTTGGGTCATTTATCGGTAGACATATTCTGTACCTGTAGTTCAAAGCAGGTAAAATTTATTATGTTGTAAAATAAGAAATAAATTTCAATTTTGAAAGTACACGAGGGTATGGACTGTGTCGCTTCACACCAGCATAAAGAAGCGATGCTGTCCATTTCAAAAATAAAAAAAATTACTTTTCATGTTTATTTATATTTTACTTCCATTTCTGTCGAAATATTCCAGCCGTGGAATTATTTGTACTATAATTATCAAGATTCATATGCACATTGTTCACATTAATAAGGAAATGGTTTTCATTTCAATTGGTAAAGATATCGAAGATAAAAACTTTGGAAATGTAAATATATGTATATATATCTTACACAGGTATATATTTTTATTGTTTTACATGTATGCAGTTAAGTTCAAATTGTTATCAGTGTTTGTTTTGTTTCTTTGTCTTTCTTTAATCTAAGTGTCATCACGATCACATTCCTCAGCTGTTTACCAAACACCGGAATGTTGTGAGATATTAATAATAAAAGGATAATAAAAAGAATGCGTTTGTCTTTAAGTTTTTCATGGCCAGAATTCATCTGGTGGAAACAAAATCTCCCAACTAAATAAAGGTGAAATAGTGTAGATAACGAACACTAATCAATCTCATAAATCGTATAAAGAATTTTGAAAGTAGGACAATCACAAACCCCTGGACATACAAGAGGTGGGGTCAGGTGCCCAGGAGGAGTATACACCCCCTAATGACCGGTCACTCCCGCTATTAGTTCATCAGGTATAAAAGGGAAAGTGTGTAGTCAAAATCGGTATGCAAAGAACGGCCTAACAGTTGGTATGAAACACGTCAGACAGCATCTGCAGAAATGCGCCCAACTTTGAATTCCATTTGTGTTTGTTTAGGCTTTATTTTTTTGTTTTGGGGATTTTTCTTTCATCTATACATGTTGACGCCATTATGCAAAAAATGGTCATTTAACTGATTTCCTGATCATTTATTGGTAACTTGTTGCTGATTTCATATAAATATTTGTTATTCTTAAATTGTCGGCCGATAGAAGCTATTTGTGAAGGATAAAATTTTCAATTGTTATAAGGTTAGATAAACACTGCCAAGCAAACCATTAATGAAACTTCTGGCTGTGAAAAAATGTACAATTATCATTTCAAAGTATGTCAGCTTATTCATCATAGCTTGATATCAATGTGTCATTCAAAGTTTGTCCAATACAGACAAAATAGTATACAAATAACACTGTTCGTATTTTTTATCCGTTGCAGACAATATGCCGTCAGGTTTGGAAAGTAAACAATATTGAATGTAAACTTTTGACAGCACTGTGTCTTCTAGTATACAACGTCTACTCTACAAATATTTATCTATATCAAATTCTGCTTCTAGACCTCGTTCTCATTTTATTAGGAATTCTGCTTCTAGACCTCGTTCTCATTTCACTAGGTTACAATCACATATCGTGTTTGCCTGATCAAAACTGTTTCTCAATACATTCTATTGTTGACCATAAATCTGTAACATTGTTAAAAACAAAATGCGTACCCCGTCTTCGGGAGTTAATGGAATTCGAACCTGTAGTTGTATGTTTCTCTTCACAATTTAAACCGCTCCCTATTGTCAGTATGTATACGTTAATTAGTTTAAAGAATCGGTGTAATTGCATTCTCCATTTACGCGTGAAACATTATGATAATCGTGAGACTTGTATAGAAAAATAACAAGTCAACGTACCCCTCGTATTTTACCATATCGGGTTCTTTGAGCTCTGCAGGAAAGGCTCTGAATTTTATGGAGCCAAGACTATTAGGTGTAAATCAGAGGATATTTATATGGAAATAAAGAAATGAGTTTACAGTATTTCAACATTCGTACATGAACTATCACTAACATTACGTATTTATCGTTCATTGGGTGAAACGGTCCATGGATATCGGCCTGAGTAGCTCAGTGGTTAGAACATCTGACTAACAAGACAGAGTTGTAGCACCGACTAATGTAATCCCAGCCAGCTAATGTAATCCAATAATGTTACCTGCGCGAGTTGTACAGCTAATGTAATTCCTATTACATTAATGGTTACAAAAGCACCTGCTAGAGAAATCCCTTTCTAATGAACTACACAAGTGGTCGATGATGTAAATATCACCCGCAATATCAACCGCTAATGTAATACCTGTCTTATTGTATGATTCTGGAAAGTCAGCCACTAATGTAATACCTGTCTTATTGTATGATTCTGTAATATCAACCGCTAATGTAATACCTGTCTTATTGTATGATTCTGTAATGTCAACCGCTAATGTAATACCTTTCTTATTGTATGATTCTGTAATGTCAACCATAATCGTAATACATGTCTTATTGTATGATTATATAATGTCAACCGCTAATGTAATACTTGTCTTAATGTATGATTCTGTAATGTCAACCACTAATGCAAAACTTGTCTTATTGTATGATTCTGTGATGTCAACCGCTAATGTAATACCTGTTCTTATTGTATGATTCTGTAATGTCAACCACTAATGTAATACATGTCTCATTGTATGATTCTGTAATGACAACCGCTAATGTAATACCTGTTCTTATTGTATGATTCTGTAATGTCAACCACTAATGTAATACCTGTCTTATTGTATGATTCTGTAATGTCAACCGCTAATGTAATACATGTCTCATTGTATGATTCTGTAATGACAACCGCTAATGTAATACCTGTTCTTATTGTATGATTCTGTAATGACAACCACTAATGTAATACCTGTCTTATTGTATGATTCTGTAATGTCAACCGCTAATGTAATACATGTCTCATTGTATGATTCTGTAATGACAACCGCTAATGTAATACCTGTTCTTATTGTATGATTCTGTAATGTCAACCACTAATGTAATACCTGTCTTATTGTATGATTCTGTAATGGCAACCACTAATGTAATACCTGTCTTATTGTATGATTCTGTAATGGCAACCACTAATGTCAACCTGTCTTATTGTATGATTCTGTAATGTCAACCACTAATGTAATACATGTCTCATTGTATGATTCTGTAATGTCAACCACTAATGTAATACATGTCTCATTATATGATTCTGTTATGTTAACCGCTAATGTAATACCTGTTCTTATTGTATGAATCTGTAATGTCAACCACTAATGTAATATCTGTCTTATTGTATGATTCTGTAATGTCAACCGCTAATGTAATACCTGTCTTATTGCATGATTCTGTAATGTCAACCACTAATGTCAACCTGTCTCATTGTATGATTCTGTAATGTCAATCGCTAATGTAATACCTGTCTTATTGTACGATTCTGTAATGTCAACCACAAATCCAATACCTGTCTTATTGTATGATTCTGTAATGTCAAGCACTAATGTAATACATGTCTTATTTTATGATTCTGTAATGTCAACCGCTAATGTAATACCTGTCTTATTGTATGATTCTGTAATGTCAACCACTAATGTAATACCTGTCTTATTGTATGATTCTGTTATGTCAACCACTAGTGTAATACCTGTCCCATTGTATGATTCTGTAATGTCAACCACTAATGTAATACCTGTCTTATTGTATGATTCTGTAATGGCAACCACTAATGTAATACCTGTCCCATTGTATGATTCTGTAATGTCAACCACTAATGTAATACCTGTCTTATTGTATGATTCTGTAATGTCAACCACTAATGTAATACATGTCTCATTGTATGATTCTGTAATGTCAACCACTAATGTAATACATGTCTCATTATATGATTCTGTTATGTTAACCACTAATGTAATACCTGTTCTTATTGTATGATTCTGTAATGTCAACCGCTAATGTAATACCTGTCTTATTGCATGATTCTGTAATGTCAACCACTAATGTCAACCTGTCTCATTGTATGATTCTGTAATGTCAACCGCTAATGTAATACCTGTCTTATTGTATGATTCTGTAATGTCAACCACTAATGTAATACATGTCTTATTTTATGATTCTGTAATGTCAACCGCTAATGTAATACCTGTCTTATTTTATGATTCTGTAATGTCAACCGCTAATGTAATACCTGTCTCATTGTATGATTCTGTAATGTCAACCATTAATGTAATACCTGTCTTATTATGTGATTCTGTAATGTCAACCACTAATGTAATACCTGTCTTATTGTATGATTCTGTAATGTCAACCACTAATGTAATACCTGTCTCATTGTATGATTCTGTAATGTCAACCGCTAATATAATACCTGTCTTATTATGTGATTCTGTAATGTCAACCACTAATGTAATACCTGTTCCATTGTGTGATTCTGTAATGTCAACCACTAATGTAATACCTGTCTTATTATGTGATTCTGTAATGACAACCGCTAATGTCAGCTTGTCTTATTGTATGATTCTGATATCAAGCTGAGTTTGGCACACATTTTGTTTACTGTTTCTATAGCTGCAGAACTGTAGTTCTCTGAAAAAAAATATTTTGACATAACAGAGAGCTACAGATCCACCCCTTATAAAAACCTTCGATTTACGGCGCACAAAAAGCTGCGCACGGTTGAGGCCTTATATCGTATTCTTGAGTTGCTGTCTCATAAATTTAATATATAAAAAATCTTCACATATTTTCCTATGTTTAAACCATGCGCAGCTTTTTGTGCGCCGTAAATCAAAGCTTTTTATAAGGGGTGGATCTGTAGCTCTCTGTTATGTCAAAATATTTTTTCAGAGTGCTACAATTCTGGAGCTACTGTTTCTATTGATGATGATTCACATTATGATAGTGGTTGTTATTGTCACCATTGATATTCAAATTTATTATCATTAAGGTTTGTCGTCTTCAGCAGAAGACCTTTCTCTTATTCTTAGTATTTTCTTTTTCCTAAATATTCTGCCTACAGTACATGCAGTATATGTATTCATATTCCACCAAAAACAAAAACAAAACAAAAAAACAAAAAAAAAACAGTGTATAATGTAAGTACGGGTTCTTTCCCTTCCCTTTGCTTCTACAGTAGATAGTATTATTTACCAAATTGTACACACTGCTTCAAAATGTCTTGATCAAAATAAAACTACAGATTTTGTTTGCCTTGACTACGTGTATCTTGCAATGTACTGTTTGGTGGATTTTATTCAAATCAAAGCAATATCCTATACAGACCTGCAGCACAGTCTTCACAGTTCTGTTCAATACGCCATATTGTATAGTTATACTTGACATGATCCAGCGTGGGACTGATTAGTTCAGTTCAGTCTTGACGCTCGATTAGCACAGACTTTTCTATTTCCACATATTAAACTCGATAATTTTGATATATAAACATTTTGTTTGTTGTCAGGATTTGCAGTTTAGTTGTAGTGTTCGTTTTCTTTTCTATTTAGTTTTTTCTATGTAAACATTCTATCGTTCTGAAAATTTGATAATTCACTGTTGTTCGTGCCGTTGGTCATTTTTAGTGCTTTTTATATCTTTATTTATTTAACACAGGTGCCCTATTGCAATCGCCCTGCTTCCAACGCCGTGCATCAACAATAGAACATTTTAAACTTCTTGATAACTACCATTCCAATTCTTTTCAAAATTAGTATGAAGTATCTTGGTGAGAAGGGGGGGGGGTGTAAATTGTAAATTTCAGGACTCCCGCACCCCCGGGGCCTTAGTTGCAGGGTAGCAGCTGCCAAAAATTGACCAATTTTCAAAATTTTTCTTTTCTCTGACCGCATATATCAGGAAGACCTCAACCAAATTTTAGATCTAATGATCCCAAGGGTAGAGGTTCTGAACCCAGGGTGGGATCATACTTGTTATATATAGTACATATGTAAAACATTCACAGTATATCTTCTTCAATGCCATTTATACTAAATTGAAACTAAATAGATAACTAAGAGGAGTAGTTAGTCCTTCCTAGGGGTAATAATTTGGTTCCAGGGTGGAACCAATCTTATTTTAATGATTATTGTCTTTATCATTTGAAAGACTTCTTTAAGTTTGCTGATACAGTTTATTTAGGAAAAGCAGAAAAAAGGATATACCAAAATGGTGAATTTCCCAACCTCAGAGTTTTTATTCTTGGACGGGTACAAATTAGTGATATCGTGTTAATGTGAATACTAAAGCACACACTGTTACAGTAGTGAATTTCTCTGTGTAATACCAGTTAGGAAACAGTCCCATAATAACTGATCCACAACCAAGTGAAACCGTCTCTACAATGTTTCACTCAGCATATGTAGTTCTAGGTAACAGTCATACACACATTCATACATATGATATGTAGCAAAAAGCGACTCTCGTTCAACTATTGGACTTTCCTCCAACGGGTTAGAGCATCGCGCTCAAAATCACACGGCCTCTCATCTCTGTCGGCGCAAGTTCGAATCCCGCTCGCACCAGTAAGTGAGAAAGTTTCCCAGTTTACTTTCGGAAGGTCGGTGGTCTCTTCCCAGGTACATTGTATCTGGGTTCTCTCTTCCACCAATAAAAACTGGGTGCCACTAGATAACTGAAAAATTGTTGAGTGTGGCGGAAAACATCAATCAATCAATCCAAAGTTGGCGTATGACACCATTGCATAAGTGGTGCTGTAAGCAAATTAAAAGTCCCTTTATGGGCCATCTTTCCCGCTGAAAAGTGAAGATAACGAGTAACGTTCATAAATTCCACAAAGAGTAAAAAAAATTAACAGTAGGGCAAACACAGACTTTTGGACACACCAGAGGTGGGATCAGGTGCTTAAGAGTAAGCATCCCCTATTGACCGGTCATACCCGCCGTGAGCCCTCCATCCTAATCATCCGTAGCCAAAATCAATATGCAAAGAACGTTCCAACAGCTGGTATGAAACACGTCAGACAGCATTCGGCTTAACGACAGGTTGTACATGTGTATTTGCAAATATGATCATTACAACGATCGTAGTATTTGCAAAATACTGACTTCAAACGAGACCGTTAAAACCCTTCTCACATCAACTTATTTGTCAGCAGTTTGCCTCGATCTAAAATTGATCATATGCAAAATATGCTCTAGTGTATCGAATCAGTTGCGACACATAAACATCACATGCAAGTGATAATGCAATATAGCTACTTCAATATGGGAAATTAGCGATAGAAAAGCTGAAGTCATCCTATTTACCATAAAGTTGAGTTGTCAGTTTGCCGTTAACACCTATGTTCCATAAGATATATGTAAATATGAAGCAGATACAGGAGACTCTGTGGCGTCGTCTTTTATTTCAATGGGATACAATGTATATCGAATCAAGATATGAATGAAAATGAACATTGACAATAGATAAATCTTCGTTGATATATCTAAATGCCTCATCAAGAGATTTTAATTTTCCTTCTAATGTAGAATCTTAAAAATAAATTGTGCTTCATAAGAATATAAAAACAGGTCGACTAATAGAGGAGCACAATTCATGCCCATGGGAATTCCAACCAACCATTGGAAGACTTGATCACAAAAAGTCACATATATTCCGTCAATGAGGAACTTCACCATCTTTTTTTCTATCAACGTCATATACTTGTGCGTAGAGTGATTTTTACCAAGGTAAATTTTTGAATGACTAATCACAAGATATGAATATTTCCGTGCTCATTTTCATTAAAAAAGCAGCTGTCTATTATGTCAAAGACTAGTGTTTATTTCATCGTGAAGAATGGTCATGTAAAGTGTAGGACAGTCATACATTTTGATGTTGTTGAATTGAGAAAAGTTAAGAGATTTCAAATTTACTAAAAGTTCCTTTCATCTACACGACTTACTGTATGTGCTGTGGTACAATGCGTCTGCAGTTTCTCCGTCAAAGTCATTAATATTTCTGTAATGGGCAAAAGATAAATGTTTGGTAGAAGAGTTACTGGATCCAGGAATGCATCTCTGTAAGGGTTTTTATGAAGATTTGGAATTTAGTATAGGTACGCTAATTTATATTTGTTCGTCTCATTGACACGGATATCAATTGTGGTTAGAATTTTGTCTTTTGAAAACGAACTTGGAGTATAAGTTGGATTACCAAATGTGGAATTAATGCCAAATTCCTATAAAATACAGCCGTAATAACGAACCTTTCAAACAAAGACAATGTTGCTACAAGTTTTGTCAGCTGGAACCAATACATCAATTTCTCATATTTCAAAGAATCATATCCCCATGGCTATTGTAACGATAACTTTTCACTTGAAAAAGAACCCGTCATTGTTTCGAAGTTTTGTCAAGAATATTCTGGTAAATCTTTATATAGATAATAAAGATATGCTCAAATCAGTTGATTGAGTTTGTTATATTGCCATTAACACCACGTATGTAGTCCATTAATACAGATAATATGCTTAACTTACACGTTTTGACTTTTTAATTCTCTAACTTGATTTGAAAAATAAAATTAATCAAAGATTACACCAGGATTGGTCGGAGTCGGCTTATATTTTTTCTTCTTCAAACTATGGTGCATTGCCAGTTGTGATATTTACATTTAGCCATTTTCACGTCACATAACCCGACTTAAAAATTCCATTAATATTAAAACAAATTCCGACAGGTCGTTGAATTGAGATAGCCCCCAGAGAAATGAATGGGGGAAATACTCCTAGCGAAATTTATTTAATCGGGGCATTGGGGGGACTACGACCACACTAAACATTTGTATTAGTCTACTATCGCCCAAATTCAAACAGTTCAAACAAAAATAGACATCAGTACATTTCAAATAATTCAAGAAAATTTAGAGATATGTTATCGCTTTCTGTTTCTCCGTATCTCCCTTCATTCAATGTTTTCTAGTTTGAGATTAGAATGAAATAAATGAAAAAGAGTATTTTCCGTGAGGTAATGTTGCTGGGTGAGGAATGACGGTCCACCAACAGCTACAGTTTTTACAAGTGGACTGTTGATCATCAATGACAGAGGAAAGTCGGATTGAATCCATCCATTTTCACGATAAGCACGAAGTTTAGAAAGCATGGTGTCAATTTAGTGAAAACGTTCCATGATCTATAAAAGGTAAGACTTAGCTTATATTTATGTCTGGGGTTTTTATTGTTTAAATATTTTATTAATCTTTAGTAATGTGATTGCAAATATCACTTCACCAGTTCACATCTATATGTACCATGGTAATGAATTGTTCAAACAGCTAGTTTTAACGCTTCCAGAGAAAATATTTGAGCATTAAAGATCGTGACATTTCAGGTGTCAAAGCAAATCTCTGTAGAAAATTGTCAAATTGCTACGGCGAAGTTTCAAATGACACTTGAGAAATAAATTTCAAAAGAGAATCACGGCGTATTATTGAACATAGAAAAAAGAAAGTAAATGTGTTTGCTATTGTGTGTTCATTCGACAGTTTTCTCCCGGTATATAACGGGGACTGATGATCGTTTGTCAATAATTTTGAAAGGCGATTTAACCAGAGCAAACAGTGATTTGTTTGGGAAGACCGGGCTAACGGATCATTGAGGGACAGTGAAATGAGATATCAATCACCGATAATTATATGTCCCGTGTAGAGAGATAGATACACATAGCACTGTCGCTCTCTCCTGATGGAGCTAGCCGAGTGTAGCCATAATGCTCTGCTTCCCGACCTGTGAGTAGATAAAACGTCATCTCTACTAAATTTCTTATCTATCAGACTTTAAAATTTGATCGATGTTTCAGAATTTTTCATGAAGTGTATATAATTTATTTGATTTATCGTCGTTCTTTTTGTCAAAAAGCAAAGTTGTACGCGAGGAAAAGACACACACCCCTCACCCCAAAAAATTGAATTAATTTTTAGACCTGTTAGATATGTGCATTATTAAAGTCATTATAATTACCAAAGATGTCCGTGATATATATAAAAAATAGAATAAGAATAAATCGGAGTGGTGCTGGTTATACATTTTTGAGTACATGTATTTTACTATCTGTTTTGTAATTTTTAATTTTGTTTTGTATCTAACTTGCACAACAAATATCAGCATTCACTCAGTGTTCATGGTTTCGATTTGGGACAGCTGTTATAATTAGTTCATACCGGTATGTCTATTAAAAGTGAAGTCGGCCAAGTCAGTCTTGTTGATCCATGATTGTCTTTTAGTACAGATACAAATTATTTTGATGGACGTTGCCCCCGCCCCCCCCCCCCCCCCATACCCTTTACTAACAATTAGTGTTGAGAGAGAGAGAGAGAGAGAGAGAGAGAGAGAGAGAGAGAGAGATCATTTCAACGTTTTCTTTTCCTATCAAAAAAGGTCTTTAAGTTTGCATATTGCATTGAACATAATTTCATTTTTAATGCAGTACACAGTGCTAAGTTTTAATAATGTTTACACGGGGAACAAATGACGGGACTTATGGAAACAAAAGGTCACTGCTGGTAATATTCATTACTACTCGATACCGCCCCGTGTTTTTTAGTAATCCGATTTATTCTTATTGAGTATTTAAAGACGTAATGCTAACATTGTGTCCGAAACTACAAACAATGAGAGAAATGCCGAGAAACGGAGACAGATAAGGGACATCCCGTCAACGATAGCGCTCCCAGACCTAACAAAATTCAAACCGTCATCAATGTGGAGTACAAAGGTCTATCGTGAATTATAAAACGTGTAAATATGGACTTCGTTGTATTCAAAAACGGTAAGAAAATTAAGGTGCTTTGTTTTCTTATACACATAGATATCTTAATGTATTGTATTTGAAGCATTTTTGTTTCATACTGTTCATAAAAAGTAATAAACAAATTTTATTTAGAGAGAAAAAAAAGGGGGGGGGGGTTGCCAACGATACATAATGATATTATATAAAATAAAAAAACAAAAGACCCCAAAAATGGTGGAACAACGTCAACGTTTAGAAAAGTAATGATGTATATAGATACTAATTTTAAGAATGGACGTTTTGTTGTGTGATGATTATTCTGAAGACACCCTGGAAAGAAAATCTAGATGTCGTATGTATATACCAATCTTAAGAATCAACGTCCCTGCCTTTCTGAAGGTATTGTATGAAAGCAAATCTACAATACGCCGCGTGCTTCTAACCAGACCGTTTTTGAACTTCACACTCTTAGAAATTTCTCCGTGAATATTAACTAACAGTTAAAGAAACACCTTGAATTAATGACTGTGCACTTCAGAGTTATCATCATATTGCACAGCAGTTTATCAATGTACTAAACAATTTACAATGAACTGGAGCCAAGTATCGTAGACTTGGCCTTTTCATGGCAAATCAATAAAATCGCTGCTATTTTATCTGAAATTCGATAGCTAGAAAACTTTTACGGTCATTTTATGAGAATGTCGACGTCGTTTTATATTCACCATGCATTGAACTATAATATAAAGCTTTGTATCATTATTCTAATTATTCTGATTTCCAATAATTCCTAGCTTTCCGGATTTATTAATCTCTCTCTCTCTCTCTCTCTCTCTCTCTCTCTCTCTCTCATATGTAATTACAAAACTACAATAAATGTAATTTTATTCTAATTCATTACAGACATGTCGACAACGTGCTGGTCGCTATGGCAGCGGATGCCGCCTCGATATCAGTTGACCTCCAGGAGAGATGAAGCAGATATCCCGGTGGAGCGTTGTAGAACACCAGGGACCACACCCCGTAACAAGCGGGACGTCCGTGGAGGGACGACCACAAGCACGAGAAGAAACTCCACATTCACAGACATGCCTCCCCGGAATCCCCGGGACTCCATTGGTGGAAGACGTTTCCAATTTCCAAACAGAAAATCGGGCTACATAGATCACTTTAAAACTCAACAACGTGTGAATTCCGCTAAAGTGAAATTTTCATCGAACCCTCCGATGTCGCCGTATTCTCCTCGCGAGAGAGCTTCAACAGCTCCACATTTTCCTGTGACGAAATTAGAGAATTCAGTATCGGGACAGGAAATAACCACGACAAACGTGCAGGATATTTGTAGTGAGCATAAAGCCACGGGAGGACGAATCCGTACTTCCGCCGGCCGCCAAACACAGACAAGCATGGATCTAGAAGATGCGGCATCGTTGTTCACGGAGAGCAAATCATTATTAAAAGACACAACGCAAAGACGATTCAATGTTCGAGAAACTGCCGAAGGCACCATGTATATTGATAATGGAAAAGTGTTCTTCATAAAGAGATCTAGAAACGACCCAACAAACTTATTGAAATCTCGAACAACTGATGGCGGTTTTCTTGCAAGTATTCGAAAAGATTATCTTAAGAAGCCCAAATATATCGCTGTGAAAGGAGAAAAACCTGAACAAGATGAAAGTTCCGTGTTGCAACACGAGCGTGTTTACTATAATCAAAAAGTCGGACACATTCTCGATTATTACTGCCGAGACGATGAAGATCGGCTTTCTATCGACGACCTTGCCAAGTACACAAGGTCGTCACCTCGGGCGACTTTCTCAAGAAATATGTCTCCAAGGACCTCTAGAGTCAGAAAGTTGTACATAGCTCCGGATCAGGACGAAGTTAGTCCGCGAGGGAGGTCTCCTGAAATGCTGGAGGACCCGAATATCAATTCATATATGAAGGTCAATTTTCAGTCTAAACTGCATGACCGGAAATTTTACCTCCGAACGCCTGTTAAACCCGATTTTCACAATTTGTCCACAACGGATATTGATAATTGCAAGTGTGGTATATGTAAAATTGAAATGCAACTCTCTCTGATGGAAAAACTTGGAATTGGTTATCCGTTAACAAAATCCCAAAACCTGGATGTGGAAGATCAGCACCAGACGATACAGGAAATACCTACGCAGAGAATAAAAGAAGGAATTCGGGAAACAGTGAAGGAAACCATTCCTCAAAAGGATGGACAGACCGGAAGTGACATAAAAGCAACGACGGGGGACGCATTTGACGTTAAAAAACAGCAGGACAACAGTCTGATCACGATTACAGTTCCCGGAATGAATCTGGAAAGGGAAGGAACTCTGACGGAATCTATTATAGATACTTCTAGAACACCGCTACCTACTCCTGTGCCATAAATGGTTACCACAGATTAGTATACTTTGATGATGTATTCTTAAATTTTTGGATTAAATGTTAGATTTTGGAAGAATTGGGCCGATATCTTGTACCAGATTTGGGCTTACTGTGGGAATTAAGAAGTGTTTCTGTGAAGCAAAATTCGTGCTTACTGCATATTGGTAGAATTCATGAAACGAAGAAGAAAATTGAAAGCATCCACGTGGGAGCTGAACGAACCACGTAATTTATCGAACATCTTCATTATTGCACAAAAACGGAAGTTTTCTAACCAAAATATTTTTGACACACCACCGTGTGGTTTTTATATTACGGAATTGCGAATCGATCAGAGACACTCGAAACAGTTTCATTCAATTTCAAAATACAGTTGAAAACAATTTGACTAAGATAAGTTTTGTTTGTATGTCGTTATTATGGTGATATTATATGTACTTGATAGTGCTAGGCAAAGTGATTGTTTTTGATAAATTTATGTGTTTAAAATCCTTAAATCAAGGAAGGAAACAATTCGAATGTAAGAGTATTGGTATCATGCATGTGTTAGGTTTCGTGAATGAGAAATGATGTACATAGAACCGGTTACGTCTAGAACAAGCCTCGGCTTACATGAACCTGTTAAACGTCTCGGGTTTGACGCGGCACCGGGATCGAGAACTCCCGGAAGTGAGGCGCTTAACCACTTCGCCACCGCGACCGGTTATGATTTCTGAGTTTCTTGTGAGGAATATTGAAGTGTAAATTGCGGGTAGACCAGCAAGCTAAAATAGGGACATGCTTTCATTCGTGCTATCTGAGGACATATAACTGGGTTTTTTATTTTTGTTTTCGGAAATCATGAAAGGTTATTATTAGTAGATGAGGAGTCATGCTATAGCTGGAAAGCTCGTCGGTCGAGTTTGTGGAGATGTCAGGAGTCCTCTACATGCCAAGGTTCTGCATTCACGGAATAGCTGTAGAACTGTGACATCATAGAGAGATACACATGCAATCCGTATAAAACCTTTTATTTACAGCGCAGGTTTTACTGCGCATGCTTGATGTCCTGCATGTTTATCGCTGTGTTCTTGTAAATTCCTATCATATTAACTCACTACATTGTTGTGTCCATACATACCTTTAAACATTCATCTAAGATCCAAGTGATCTGAAAACTCATAGCTTAAAATAATTTCGTTTGTAACGTAGCCACGTTTGTTGCCAATCAATTCGAACCCTGTTGATTATTGTACTTTTTCACAATGCCAATGTTGGGTATATATTCGGGTTTCACCTATCAAAAACACAAATTGTCAATACAAAATGAACAAATTTTCAATTTCTTTACATGTAGAAAAGCTATTGAGGATTGAAAAATAATCCTGATATGTTATGAGACTTTAGCTTTCCTCCCGCCCCCGCCACTTCATTTTCGGTAGTCAAATGTAAAAACGTGGCGACGGGGAGGGGGACCAGATTAATGAAAGCCATGAATCTAATTCAATATTCAAAACTGTTAAAATAATCATTTTAAAACCGAAATGGAATTATTTCTTGCAAAGTATTTAACTAAAATTATTTGTAGGGGAAATACATGTAATACAGTACTAAATATAGAAATAAAATATCGAAATTCTACAGGGTTCGAGATGCCTGGCAACTGAATACGGTTGCATCAAGAAAGCCACGAGTTTTCAGTTTGCATGGGACTTTAATAGATTATTACTGGTATGTTTGGACACGTGTGTAGAGGGAAGATGTGTTTAGGATGTTTAGGTATCAGACTTTTGAGACGGCGATGCAAGACTATAGTCGATAGAAGATCCAGTCGTGCCCTAAAAAATAGAAGATTATTATAAGGAATGAATCTGTTGCTCTCGAGTATGTTTGGATCACCCCTTCCCCTCGAGAGCTGTAGTTCTGTAGTTATTTCACAGATGAATTTTAGTGTGTAGATTTGCTTTGTTTGAGGGGGTTACTATCACAACCTTTGTTTGGTGCTCTCAACATACCGGTATGCTTGTATTGAGGATGAATTGTTGCCTCGACTAACCCGATAGGGCAGCCTAACTGAACAGCTGGCCTCAACCAACAAAACATCTGACCTCGACTAACAAAACATCTGACCTCGACTAACAAAACATCTGACCTCGACTAACATAACATCTGACCTCGACTTACAAAATAGCTGGCCTTGACTAACCCGACAGATCAACCTAACAAAACAGCTGGCCTTGCCTAACCCGACAGGTCAGCCTAACAAAACAAGCGACCTAATCTGACAGCAGCCAAATTAACGCAATCGTGCACAGGAAGACAAAATATCTAATACAGTTTATAATTTCAGCAAAACATGCGCACACTACATGCACTTGGTTTAAACAAGCTGTAATTAATTCATATTCACTTCTTTTTTTAGATATTTCAATAATTTAGTTTTTATGTTCATTTCCTTGCAGTTAATTTGTCAGCCTCCGTTGTAGATATTGACGACTGACAGACAGTGAATACACAACTTGACAATGAGGACAGACAGACAGACAGTGAATACACAACTTGACAATGAGGACAGACAGACAGTGAATACACAACTTGACAATGAGGACAGACAGACAGACAGTGAATACACAACTTGACAATGAGGACAGACAGACAGACAGACAGTGAATACACAACTACATTTTCCGGACTGGTGGGCAAAGAATAAACAGCTCAACTTCGATGGCTACATTAGCGAATAAACAGTTACACTTCAACGGCTGGCAGGTAGTATTTACTGTCCATGTATGTTTCCCATTAACTCGGAAGATGTGTTTGACAAAATTAACATTAATTCTGATTAAATTCTACAAGACCATGGGAAACATGAGAAACTTTATTTTTGTAAATTTAATCTTCTGGTTTTTCTCTGTTGAACTCTTTTCCCCAGATATTTTTAAATAAAACTTTCATAAAAAAGATCCTAATATATTTATTAAATTAATAAAACATTTCACTTTTGGATATGAGATGATAAGAGTTCTATGTTTGGTTGTTGCATATCATTCTTATAATTGATTTTGTTAATATCAATTTTATTTTGAAATAATCAAATCTTACTTGTACATGTAACACGCAACTAATTTTATTGGCTGCGCACGCTGGGAAAAAAATCGTTTATATTGTATAACAAACTTCCAGTAGAGTACGTTTGCTAACAAACCAACCTCTTCCAGTTAGGCATCATGAGATAAGGATTTCACCTCTTCCAGTTAGGCATTATGGGATAAGGATTTCACCTCTTCTAGTTAGGCATTATGGGATAAGGATTTCACCTCTTCCAGTTAGGCATTATGAGATAAGGATTTCACCTCTTCCAGTTAGGCATTATGAGATAAGGATTTCACCTCTTCCAGTTAGGCATTATGAGATAAGGATTTCACCTCTTCCAGTTAGGCATTATGAGATAAGGATTTCACCTCTTCCAGTTAGGCATTATGAGATAAGGATTTCACCTCTTCCAGTTAGGCATTATGAGATAAGGATTTCACCTCTTCCAGTTAGGCATTATGAGATAAGGATTTCACCTCTTCCAGTTAGGCATTATGAGATAAGGATTTCACCTCTTCCAGTTAGGCATTATGGGATAAGGATTTCACCTCTTCCAGTTAGGCATTATGGGATAAGGATTTCACCTCTTCCAGTTAGGCATTATGAGATAAGGATTTCACCTCTTCCAGTTAGGCATTATGGGATAAGGATTTCACCTCTTCCAGTTAGGCATTATGGGATAAGGATTTCACCTCTTCCAGTTAGGCATTATGGGATAAGGATTTCACCTCTTCCAGTTAGGCATTATGGGATAAGGATTTCACCTCTTCCAGTTAGGCATTATGGGATAAGGATTTCGTAGGAACAACAACGCGCGGCCAATAGCGACTGTAGAAAGTAGGGGCACTAACTGGAATATAACGCTTTTTTCCAAATCCAGTGGGAAGAATACACACTACGTCCCCTTTTTCCATAAACGCACGGGATAGCGTCATCCTGTTCTTCCTTTAACTCAAAATCAAAGCCCAGAAATTGTTTCGCTTTCAGCGCTTTTTCATCTATCATTGAAAATAAAAGCGAAATTGGAAAAAAAAAACTAAAAAAAAAAACAACCATTCATTACTTTACACTATCAATTTGAACAGAATTTGCCTACTTTTTAGAGAACGTTTGATCAGATTATGTTTAAAATGAAGTCTATGCTTTTATTAGACCTGATCGATGCTGTTAACGTCAATATCTTCTATCTTTTAACTACAAACTACTTCTTTCGTGTTACTTGCCCGTGATCTGTACACTGCGTCAGACGGGAGAGGTCTATACCTAAATGAGGGAGTTTCTATTGTATAGATGTAACTTGGTATGGGGACACACACCCTTAACAACCAAGACTAACTTTACATTGCATCATGGGATACTATTATGTTGATAGGTCTTCGTATGAAATTGAAAAAACGGAATTAATCGTGCACATTAAAGTACTCTATTGTCAGACTTTTTTTTTTTTTGGTGGTACTATTTCAAACAAAACGTACAGTCTTTGTTTACAAGTAAAATTACATATAAAACACTAACCGTGAAATTCAAAACAAACTCTGATACACGATCGATTTTCTATGCAGAAAAAATGTTCTTGCAAAACTGCTGTTTCATTATATTTTTACTTGGAAGGATTGCTTGATCCGCCTACCAAAGCATAAAATGCGTCATGTCTTCCACTATGTACCAAATGACGCCATGTCTCACCGATTAAAATGTGGATCGCTATATGTGAATTGCTTACATAATTTACTGCACAGGCACTTGTTTCTGTAAATAAGATGACCTCTGTATACTAAGAATGTGTTATTAGTATACAGTTGTCATAACTTGTTTACAGAAACAAGACTGTGTCGGATTTAATATTGGCGACAATTTAATGCTGCATGCTATGGTAGGTTATATCTTTTATTAAAGAGCCTAAGAGGTTCGCACCTGGGATTTGGAGTAATGTCAATTGTTTTGGAAGTGTATTTTTGATTTCTACATTGAAGGAGAATAAGGAAATTAAAAAGAAAAACTGGGGTTGCAACGCTTGATATTGAACTACAGTGTTCTAAACATGACCTTTTTGCACTTAAAATTTATTCAATTAAACTTGAAGTTCTGTTGGTGTCACCACAACATGAGTAACACAAATCAATCATTACATAGAATAAATACATAATCATATCTTCTATCACTACAGATAAAAAAAGAATTAACACTAGTAATGAAAAACAGAATTAACACTAGTAATGAAAAAAAAAGAATTAACACTAGTAATGAAAAAAAAAAAAGAATTAACAGAAGTAATAAAAAAAAAAAAGAATTAACACTAGTAATGAAAAAAAAAGAATTAACACTAGTAATGAAAAAAAGAATTAACACTAGTAATGAAAAAAAAAGAATTAACACTAGTAATGAAAAAAATGAATTAACACTAGTAATGAAAAAAAAAAAAAAAGAATTAACACTAGTAATGAAAAAAAAAGAGAATTAACACTAGTAATGAAAAAAAAAAAAGAATTAACACTAGTAATGAAAAAAAAAGAATTAACACTAGTAATGAAAAAAAAACCCAAAGAATTAACACTAGTAATGAAAAAATAGAATTAACACTAGTAATGAAAAAAAAAGAATTAACACTAGTAATGAAAAAAAAAGAATTAACACTAGTAATGAAAAAAAAAAAAAATAACCAAAAGGTATATACACGAAAAACTTAATGATATCAATGTTGAGAGTTTAAAAGGACATATTAGGCGTAATGTCAATTTCTAAAATTTTAAATAATTTTCAAGGTCTGGTTTAACACTTTAAAATGGAACTTAAAAAGGTGGGGGTTGGAGACCGATTTTTTAATTATTGGCGAAAATACTGAATTTTTATACAAAATTTCGAGTAAATTTTATTAAAACTTTTTTAACAATCGGTGTTCTGTTTGAAAAAAAAAATATATCAACCCAGTTAATAAATTACAACATTTGAACTACTTTCAAGTCTCAGCTACCTGTATCATAAATTATAAAACTGAAATACACGAATAGGAGTATAAAAATAGACGATACATTGGAAGAAACAGAAACTGTAATATCATGCAGAATTAGAACTTTTTGAATAATGAATCCTTCTGCCACAAAATATAGTCCCTGCCAAACTCTTTCAAAATTTCATTTGATACAAAAATTTTCAAGTGGATAAAGTTCAGCAATAGATGTGTGATATGTTTGCACCAGTGGGATTAGTATTGAACCACTAAATACTTAATTGTAGCATCCTGCGCAGTTGTTCTCAAAAGTTCAGGAGCTAACTTCATCGCAAATTGCATTGCATTATCTGGTGCATGATGCGACGCAGTCTATGAAACAGGCGCCCGTGGTAGGAACGGCTTCAAAGTTGATCTTGCGTTGCGAAGTACACATCAGGCCTACATTTGTAACCTACAACTGTACACATATCTTCTGTTATCAAGAATAGTTACAAACTCCCATCATGCGTTTTCAAATTTGATAAATAAAATGCATTTACGATCGACACTTCGTCGGTATGTTGCTAAGGGAATCCTTGCGCGGTGCAAGCAATTTCTTACTTTTTGTTTACGAAATAAAAGGTTTTGCACGTCTAATGTTAATTTCCCTAAAGGTGTTGCATGAAAGATCGATAAAATTAAGTTATTCAAATATATGGTAAAACCAATTGGAACTTATGTCTTGATTCGAACATTTGTGAAAATAAATTTAAAAGATGTGTATTGACAAAAATTTGCCCAATAATTCGAGTTTAAATCAAGCAATAAACGATTTATATGATTTTTTGCGTTAAAATGGAGGGATATCCCCGACTTTCAGAAAAACTGCCTCTGTGAAACAAAATAAATCTAGCATGAATATGTTCTTCAAGTTTTTCACTAAAAATGGTAAATAACCGTAAAACAGTTTAAGTCGATAAGATGAGATGTATTCCAGTAGAAAATTGTTATAATGGTGAATCAATGTTTTCAGATGCATGTACTTCGAATTATGTTGAACTTTATTAATGCGTATTAAACTTCCCATATTTGCTTTGTGGTCAGAGTTATGTACAGTTGCCAACTGTTGGTTGTAGAAAATAATACATACGAGTATAGAGCTTTTAGACTGTAGTAGTATAGAATATTAAATATTTGTACACTATTAACGTCTAACCGTATACATTGTATCTGATACTCAGAAGGAAAAAAAGACAATTCATTTTTCACGATTTCAAAAATCAATGTATTGACACTTAAAATATATTCGGTTTGTCCTTAGTACTGGGGAATCGTACATGTATTTAAATGGTAAATACGCAATAAGAATATAAATATGGATGAAGGTCAGTTCTTCTTCACGAATGCTGGCTCCAAGCTCCGATTAGGGAAAATTCCCGCTTCGGTGCAACACTCTCTTTAGAATATTTTCGTCATTTAGTGTTGAAAATGAATTATAAGGAATAAATTTAATTTTTTATACGATATAAATTGGTTTGGGACAGTTTACGCTTTTTATAATACGCGTAAATTGCCCCAAACAAATTTATATCGTATAAAATATAAATAGAATTAAATTCCTTTAACCCCCCCCCCCCCACCCCACACACACACACACAAACAAACACCCCAGCTTTTGAAATATCATATATACTTAATTAAAGCTAGTTCTCCCTACATTTCCGATCTCGTTAAATAAGACTTTCGCTTTTAACATGCCACTTTTCATTTAACTTGTAAACAGAATGCCATTGTAAAAACTCTTTAAATTCGTCCAAATATTCTTGAGAGTATTGTTCTCCCACTTGTTTGTTTTTAATTTACAATGTACATCTTCAGCCATTGAAATACATAATCACTTCGTACAATTCGTCAGTACTTGGGCGATGTATTTCCATTTCATTAAAATTGGAACCATCTGTGTCGAGGAAACAAGAAACAAAATATTTGTCACCTACAAAGACTTGCATGAAAATCCTTCAGCTTATAGCTGATGAATTCACTATATAAAGATCATGTTTCATATTTAATAAATCTGAGGAATTCACTATATAAAGATCATGTTTCATATTTAATAAATCTGAGGAATTCACTATATAAAGATCATGTTTCATATCTAATAAATCTGAGGAATTCACTATATAAAGATCATGTTTCATATTTAATAAATCTGAGGAATTCACTATATATAGATCATGTTTCATATCTAATAAATCTGATGAATTCACTATATAAAGATCATGTTTCATATTTAATAAATCTGAGGAATTCACTATATAACGACCATGTTTCATATCTTATAAATCTGATGAATTCACTATATAAAGATCATGTTTCATATCTAATAAATCTGATGAATTCGCTATATAACGATCATGTTTCATATCTAATAAATGGATGGTATAAGCTTTTTGAAATCATAGTATCATTCATAGGGTTAATAAAAGAAAATAATAATCCCCGAAAAGTAATTCCGTAAATTTTGATCACGACATGATTAATTTCACCTTGGATTTCTAAGGAAAGAACATGTTTTATATAAATATTTTAAAAAAGCAATCGTATTTTTATTCAAATCTTTTGGTAAAAAGATAACTTTCTCTTTGAGAATATGAAATGAAATAAATCATATAAATTCTTTAAAAATTATTTTTCTTCTTCTTTTTATCATAATCGTCATTTTTTTCGGATATAAAAATGAGGTTGATAATGTTCGAGAACCTGTATGCATTAACAAAAATTAATGATCAGAAATCATCTTTGAAGAGGACAATTTGAGGAACTTCATCCAAGAAGATACGCAATATTTACGCGTCCCCATAGTGAAATGTATGAGTCAGAAATTAAGTCTGAAGTTAACCGTAATTGTAAGACTATATATTCAAGCATTGTGAAACAAATATACAGGTGAACATCTAAGAAATTTAAAAAGTGTCTTGGTTGTCAATACTCTTTAGGTAATCAGGAAGAGGTGAAATTGTAAAGAATAAATAGGGGGGGGGGGGTGTCCAGCTTCTTAGAAACTTATTTTATCAGGTGTGTTTACATTTTTCCCTAGCTTAAATTTCTTAAGATATTTCATAAACAGTTTCTGAAGTACATGCTCCACCAAAGAGAAACTGGTAACATTCGTTAAATTGAATTCTACACCGATTCAGTCTAAACCTGTCCCTTATTACCTTAACAAACTCGACCATTATTCATAGACCATGGACTCGTTCATGAGTACTGTGTAACTTTCGCCTTAGTTTTGGTGGTTGATACTAAAAAAAAATTGTTCTTCACAAATTTATTTTGCATCACAAAAGACAAGTCAAGTACAAATACTGACAATATATTTTTCATTTTTATATAAATGTACTGTGTGACAGACCTAGGGTCAATTACTTTGAATGTAATGCATTAAATTACAATTACATTGGAATTTTCACCATTACAATTACCATTATTTTCATTCATATAAGTAATTAATTAAATTACAATTACTTTGCTAAAGTAATGAATTACATTACACATTACAATGAAAAAAAAATACAAAGTAAATCTATGAACACAATTTATTTGAAGTAAACATTTAAATCAAAGTGATTGTCAATCACACTATGACTATGTATCAAGATCTGTTCTAAACAAATACTTTGCTGTTTATTCAAATACATGTAGTAATGTCACATTTTATTTCCAAAGAGGTCTAAATTAGGGGGTTAGTAATGATGTTGATATGTAATTCAAATGTATTGAAAAGTAATGATATTACTGGCATTTTTATGAAAGTAATGCATTACATTATAATTACTTGTGTTTCAAAAATGGGTGCATTACACATTACACCCCATTACTTTAAAAAAAAATGTAATGATTACAATGCATTACCATTACACATTACCATAAGTCTGCTGTGTGATTGACAACCACTGGAGAGGAAACATAAAGGTGAAGCTAGTAGGGAACTAATTGTATCAAATATAGACTACAATATAAGTCAACAAATGTTTGCATACCCAGGAGATTCCTGTTGACTGGTTACTGGTGGAGCAGAAGATTTTGCCACTTCTTGTTGCTTCTCTGTATCAGTACTCTCGCTACATAAAAATGAAGCTCTTATAAGTTAACAATCAAATGCAAGTGTTCAAAATTAACAGATGACCAATATACACATAAAATTATGGAAAATATAATTTTAAAATCTTGGTTTATGGTGAGATCAATATTTTTGGGCGAATTTGTCTAAGGACTAATGTAGTATTCACAGCCACCTCAAATGTGGATACCCCCTCCATCTAATGAAACAGTAAATATAGAATCACAAATTTACCTCAAATATGTGATTTCCCCACCTATCACCTCCCTAGGTCATTCTGTAAAGCCAGTTTTAAGATAAGTTTTTGGTTTTATATTCGTTTATTCATTGGCTAAGGGGAGGGGGGGGGGGGTATATGTACAAGTCTATCCACACAACAGGTACCTATAATATCTCACAAATGATTGTCTCAAAAGCTTGCAGAAAGTACAAATTGACTATGCAGAACAAGCTATGAAGGTGGTCAGTGGAGTCACATAATTTAGATTTTTTTCCGTTCTTCAGTTGCCTGTAATAATGTATACACCTACCTTAGAGCTGATGAAATTTCTGATACATCTGGGGGGAGGAGATGTAGCTTTTTCTTTAATATAGGCGTTGATATTTTTTTCTGCAATGTAAGTGACTGGTCAGCTGAGTCTGCATCCTCTGTTTCACTGTCCGTTACAAGTCTATTTGAATTGAATAGTGTCCAATACAGTAAAATGAATATTATACTTTACAAATCATAACAGAATCAAAGTAATATAATATCAACGGTGAAGACTTGTATAGGCAGTGCCTGCTGTCTAATCCTATTGTGAATTATCATAATAAAATACTGTTGAAATCTATATATCTTTGTTTTCTCAAAAATTTCCCCTTGGGGGCCCCCGAAAAGCTCATAATTTGAGCACCTAAGGAGATATATGAAGTATTTTTAACACAATACTCGCAGCGGGTTTATAAATAATATTTTAAAGAATGTTTACCACCGATCGATCCAGGTTTATCCTCAAATAATAACTTTACATTTAGAAAGTTTCAAAACCAACCTGTCAAGTAGAATCTTCGCCAGTCCTGCGTGCGTTTCTCCGAGTTCTTCCTTCTTTGCTTGCCATCTTTCGTATTGATCTCCGAGATAAATCTTAGTCTTATACAAATATGATTTATTTCTTTCACTTTTCGCTCTCTTTTTGGCCGAGTCGGTAAGAATTCGCGGTCTTCCCACAGGACGCTTACCCGCTCTAGACGCCATGCTGTATTGTTTACAAGTCCTCTGCGCATGCGTGTTTTTCTGGAGGCGGAACAAACTGTAATTTGGTGCTGGACCAGACGTAAATTCTATTTTTTGATTTATTACCGGAATTATTTACTTCTAAACTTTGTAAATTTTCGAAAGTTTATATTTTCAATAATGGAAAAAAAATTGCGAGAGCCTTGTTAAAATTTTATTTATCCCTTTATGAGTCACAGTGGGCCTTTAATTGAACATGAATGTTACATCTTTTCATAAGTAATAGAAGCTAAATATGGTATTATTGTTAAACTGACATGACATGCTCAAGACGTCAGGTTTGTGATTCAACCTACAGTGCAAACCTGTATGTACATGTACGTTACAACTACGACTTACTACAACAAACCTGTAATTAATCGCAAAGTACTTCCCGTTTCCCATCAGGAAAAATAACTCTTTATAGCATTTATTGCTTTCGTTATCTGACAGAGTTATGTTTCTTTGATAACTAGGATTTTCTCCAACCCTCACTTGTCATAAAGAATACGAAATTGAGATTAATATCAATTTAAACACAGACCCCTAAAACACCAGTTGTGGGATCATGTGCCTCCTCTGTTGAGCGACAACCACTATTAGCCTGATATCTTAGTCAAGTCATCCACAGAATCCACTGTTTCATATGCTTCATACTAATGCATATGTATTTTAAAATCATTAACTTACCATGAAAAGTATGGATAAAGAAAAAAAATATCAAACTTAAAAAGACTAGAATTTTCTTTTATATCCAATGAATAAAAGCCCTCACCCCCGCCCCCGCCTAAAACAACATTGTAAAAGTTAAAATAATTTTTACAACAATTTTCCCGAGAGATAACCTTCTTAAATTTAATTTGCTTTTATTCGTAATTTAGTTCTACACCTGGTATGATATATTTATGTATCACATTAAATTTTGGAGCGAACGAGTGCGGTGTGTATAAAACGTTTACCTCATTTGGGATTAGTTTATGTGAAAGTTTGCACATTTACTGACATCCTGCGGATTAGTGTTGGACCCAAAGAGTTAGAGCGGGAAAGAAAGATTGAAACAGAACCTATGAAAACTAAGGTGAAGTTTACGATCCATAGTATGAGATATTAACAGATATGAAATATGAGATATAAAAGACTAACAGACAATTTATGCTTGGATGGAATTAAAAGGTAATCTCAATTTGTCTAAATATTAAGATACAAGTATTGTTTAGAAATAAACTGCTAGAAGTCCTCCCTATTTAGGAATCGAGTTCTGCGGTCACAATCTCTGTTACTTAAAAATGATATATCAAACACAAGCTGTTTAACTTTCTGAATCAATAAGATCATGAATTGTCGTTGTTAAACATACCCTGTTGTAGGTACACACATACACTGTATTATGTGTATACATGTAAATGTGCGTTAATGATGTTTTGCCCCCCCCCCCCCCCCCCCCCCCCGTCATATAAAGTACGCGTCTTCTTTCCATTCTCTACCCAGGTGTCGCTGCTCGCTAACACTTCTGTAAATGCCGACATTTCAAAATTCTTGTCAAACGCTTTTTAAATTTTTAATCAATTTATGATGCAGAATTTTAAGATAAAATTGTTTTACCGCTTGTAAACAAATTCCCATAATTTAGATGTTAATCATTATAAGGGTATTTTCTTCCGATTTTTGGTGCTGTCGTCGTTAAATTAATAATTCTAATTCTTAAATTCTCTTTCATTTTTCGTTCCGTCTTCTGTTCCGTTTTCCGTTCCACGTTTTAGCAGCACCTCGTAAGCCTATAGGGAAAAGAGTACTAATTCATTTCCCATAGACCTCAATACTAACCTTTGGTCTCTCACTAATTAACTATATTAATTTTAAACAAATGACCGGAAACATTTCAAACTTCATTCCAAGTGTTCATAAAAAACGACAAAAATTATAGACGGTCCCGTGCCTTTTATAGGCCATATTTGTACTTTTTCACAGCACATAGCAATCTGCAGTAAACTACACCCTTCATTTTAATCAAACCTCTACCATGGTAATTTCTTCAGTCATTTCTCGATTTTGTGCGATAATTTTTCATCCTGACAATTAAATTGAACCTCTATAATATTTCTTTCAATTCCAAATAATTTCACTCTTGATATTAGCCAATCACGCAACACCTAGACATTTATACCTCCGCTCCATCTTGGGGTAAACTGCGTCCGGGTTACGCATGCAGGGATTTGGTACCCTCATTCCTATACCTTGATCAAATTAGACTGGATCATCCCGACGTTTGTGTATACGCCGACTCCCTGTATACACAAACGTCGGAATGATCAGGTAAGCCAAGTAATCCGTATACAAAATGGCGTAGCTTCCATTGAGGCAACCGAGGCAGGTGCCTCGGTAAGAAAAACAACAACACCTTTTACGTTGTTAAAATGTCGATACCTTTTGTGTGTGTGTGTGTGTGTGTGTGTGTGTGTGTGGGGTGGGGGGGGGGGGCTGCGCCCCCCAGACCCTCTGCCTCGGTAATATTCGAACCCAAGCTACGCCTATGCATAGTACTCTAACATAAACGTTATCCGGTGTTAAATCATTGCAATAGGATATTTTTTTAGAGTGAACAGAATTAACGTAGGGGAGAAATGACTGTATATTTCAATGTGGGTGAAGTCAATATTCAAACGTTTATGAAATTATTCTTTTTAAAGTGCACTAGCATATGATCAGCGAAATACAGTAGATTACAAAAATTTAGAAATCCACGTCATGGAGTGGAGCAAAAATGTCACGATCTTAGTTAAAATATCTTCGACAGCTCTATATAGATTTCATTTACATTATCCATGACATCCTGTGGGGATTCGGGTTAGAATAGGTCCTCAGTACCCCTTTCTTGTTGTAAGAGGCGACTAAATGGGGCGGTCCTTTCGATGAGACCGCAAAAACCGAGGTCTCGTGTAACAGCAGATGTGGCACGAAAATGATTCCTCCCTGTTCAAAGACAGTAAACGCCGAACATGGGACTAAACTTTGCAGCCCTTCACCGGCATTAGTGACGTCTCAATACGAGTGAAAGATCCTCGAAAGGGACGTTAAACAATATTAAATCAAATACTCAATCATTATCCACGACACGAGCGTCTATGATATGAATACTGCGAGTATTCTACAGATACATGCACGAAGTATTCGGTCACAGAATGGCGATGTGTTCAGGGGCGGATCCAGGAATTGTGGTTACGGGGGACACCACTTTATGAGGCGGTGAAATATTTTAAGGGGTTTATGGGGGAAAAATTAGGTTCTCCCAATAAAGTAATTCAAGACATCAAAGGATTTTGTCATATATTTCTTCGGGGGTGGAAGAAATTATTGCTTCTTTTATCGTTTAGTACATTATCCGAAACAAGATACGGCGATTTACCTTAAATTTGAAAATTTTAGGGGGGAGGGGGCGCAGTTTGAAAACGAAAGCGAAAAAGAAAATGACCCTTTCCTGCTATTTTTGTATTGTCAGGAAGTAGAAATGTTTAGAATTAAAAATTGGTCACATGGTGCATCATGTGATACCTAGTTTTCGTCTGCTGTTTACAAACAATGGAAAATTAGAAAATATCAAACATGGTTCGGAGAGGAAAAGAGATGAGGTTAGATGTAAGAAAAGTCATAATGGAGTTACTACAGGGTGGATACAGTCGGAGAAAGATAAACGAGATGTTGAAATGACCTAAATCAAGTGTCATTGACGTTTGTAAGAAAGTTTCTGAATCGGGATCATTAGAAAACAAACCGAGAAGTGGTTGGTCTCCGAAAATCAACCTTGGGACTATCAGAAGTTGGAGAGGATTGTGAAAACTAACCGTAGATGTTCACTGTTGGATATTACGGCAAAATTTAATGAAGAAAGACAAAATCCGGTGAGTAAAAGAACAATTCAACACAATTTACAAAAAATAATTACAGGAGGAGTATTGCCAAGAAGAAACTCGTTATCAAAGAAGTCAAATTCTAAAGAAGCGGTTTGTCTGGAAAAGACAATATACTGTAGACAACTGGAAACGCGTGATATTCTCAGATGAAAGCAAAATTATGATAGGACATGATGAAAGAGTTAGGATCTGGAGGGAAAAAGACGAAGGATGGAAGCTCGATCTCGTTCAACAGAGAACTCCTCAAGCGAAGTGTGAAGTCATGGTATGGGGGTGCATTTGTTGGGAGGGTGTTGGAACTATAACGCCAGTGGAAGGAAATATTAACGATGCAAAGTACAATGGCATCTAAGTAGAGGAAAACCTGTGGCCAGTTTTGGCAAGACATTTCCCTCAAAATGGAAACTTTTTTCCAGGACAATCGAGCCAGATCATGGCCAGAAATCGTATACACTGTTTAATCTGGCCTGCCCAATCACCAGACTTGAATATTATTGAAAATGTTTGGCTATATATTAAAAGAAAACTTCAATCCCGCACTGGTTCAATAAAATCAAGATCTGATTTGATAGAGAAAATTCGGCGTATATTCAAAGCTTGTATGGCTCCGTCCCGAAACGCATTCGGCAAGTTTTCAGACTAAAAAGACACCTCACGAAGTATTAAATCGTAAGTAGTTCATTTTTTGAATTTTCATTTTCATTTTTATTAAATTGTCAGCCAGCAAAATATTGATACGTTTGTCGTCAATGTAAGCACGCCGCCACTAAGACCGAATACGTTTTGTACGTGTCTGTACATGTATGAATAAAGTGGAACAAAAATTCTACTATATGTTCATATAAAATCTATGTTTGTAGAGATATCAGTGCAAATACATTCAACAAAGACAGCCTGTCGATTTAAACATTGTCGTTTGGAAACTAGCACGTGACTGTCTTATTAGCATGCCACGTGCCATTTCCCCAGAAATTCTTAAATCTGTGCATCTTTCTACTCTTTAGTGTTTTACACATGATGTAGCATAGTTGATTTAGCCCGATGGGGTTCTTATACTTTTGCGACCGTTTCCTTCCGACCACGTGTGACAAAGGCCCGCGCAGTAGAAATAAAATCCACCGAAGATGTTCGTAGTAAAGAATGAACTAAAGAATTGGACCCATTCCTTTCATCTGGGTTGAAATCAACTAGTCTATGTTGCATAAGTTATCATACATCACCATTATAAATATATCAACCATCTTAAAATTAATTATTAGTACGAATGTACCTTTAAGGAAAATAAACAGGCTTGACATTTCGTCAAAATTCACAGGTGATTTAGTTTATTTCAGACTTAAACATCTAGCTACACAAAGTTTAGTTAACTAAGTTTAAGTGATATACATAAAGTAGATAACGTATAGTTACACTGTAACGCTGAATTAATTTATTGGGTGATGGGAAGGTTAACATATCAGTAATCTTTATGGAACTGGGTGGATCTGTCCGAAATGTACTAAGTCACCTTTGAATCATACATGCATGATCAATTCCCGTTTAATTCCATTACCTTACCAATAGGGAAAAAAATCTATACAAACGCTGACTAATTCTATTGTTATCATTTGAATATAGAGAAAAAAACATATAAGAGAGAAAAAAAAAACAAGAAACTGAATAACCCCGACTTCTAAGTTATGCATTGAAGCATCCGTTATACATAGAAAAAACCATTCCGTGTGTGGGATCTTACAACCCTATTTTAATATTTCAGGAACCACAAAAATAATGAAATATGATTGGCCTTCGTCTTTATTTGTATACTATTCTATGTCGGAGGTTAATAAGGATCTTCCTTTTTTAATTATGAAAACTATTTAACCTTTTCATTCTTCTCGGAAGAAAACAGACTGCCAGAAAAGAATAATATACCACTTCTTCCTAATTTGTATGGGCCTTGTGCCTTTTAGGTAAAAACAATATGTGTCAAATGTCATAACTCTGTAAAGCTTGTTTTGTGTCATAAAATAACATGAAAAATTTGATAGTGATTATTACTTCAAGGAATATTTTAGGATAATTCATAATTAAGTTTTCAATTGATCAATGCTAGTACTTTAAATAGGGAGGATCATGCTGTTTCTTGCAAAAAATAACGTGCCGACATTGAAGTTTTGATAGCATTGAAATATAAATACATTTATGATGGCAGAACACAATACGGCCATTGTAGTTCACACCATGAATGTCATCAGATAGAGACATGTGGTATTGATGTGGGACCCTATAAGAGTCATTTGGAAAGTGCATATTGAAAATTAACATTACATTAATTTCAGAGACCTTGAGAGATATGTATGCGACCATATTTCAGAACAGGTGTCACTTAATAGTACATGTTTTTCACAAGAGAATGAGAGAGTGATTGCATTTCTATTCAATATCAAATTCGGGGCGTTCCATGGAAATATGTCAGGCTGATATCTGAGAAAATCAAAATTAATATATTTCTTAGCACTGTTATATGTAGCAGTGCACATGTGATCACGGTCTGTTTAACGTTTGAAGTGATCTGAACTAAAGTACACGTGTTGGTGAGTAGTAAAAGCATGACTTTATTACGAGTTAAATTCACTTTGAAAACAAGACAGTTTTACACAAGTTCCCACTATGTCTCGGAGGAAAATGAGTTTAGGATTCTCTGTTCTTGAGCTCCAAAATAAAATTACAAGTTTCCATTGTCTTTATAACTCATGTTCTCACGACTTACACAGTTATTTCATTACATACATACACATACTCCTTGACACCTAACCCCACCTCTGGTATGTCCAGGGGTCCGCGTTTGTCCTATTTTCTTTATGGGAATTATAAGATTGATCATTGTTCGGTATCTTCACTTTTTAAGGTGGCTCACTACACCCTGAAATAGTTTCTCAAATCAGCACGAATTGGTTTATTCATGAAAGATATGATATTATGATAAGTATAATGTCAAAGAGGCAAAACTATGTAAATATGGATAAAAACTTGATTTTCAAAAAACATTTTTTCGACACATATGAACAAAAGACTGGCGGATTTGAACTCGAGATCTGCGGTTCACCAGTCCAATGTTTTAATCACTATGACTGAGCTAACACATCAATCGATACAAATAATTTCACAAAACATTTATATTGCCATCTTGTGACGTAGTGTCATAGAGAGTAGTGAGCTACCTTAATACATCGCAATGTCTACTTCAAAACACTTAAATGAATTGTTTATAATTAGAATTGACATACTTAGTCAGATGTTACCTATAATTACTTATACTGGTACTCTAAAGCACGCAATGAATGCTGAGACCATTTGAACATGGATTGGTTAACAGTCTGGTTAATATAGTAATTATTCTGATAAATAACACAAATCTGCAGTAAGCATTGAGTAATAAGCTGGCTCATAGTTGTATATCACAATCAAGTATAAAACCACTACAAACATAAAAAACTGTCAGGGCGAAAGAAACAAATGTTGTATGGGACAGACAATTTTGGTGGTGAAATGAAAAAAAAATACCTGTATTTAGAAATTCATATCAAACAGTTGATTAGATACAGTTTTAAAATACAAAAGTGAATTGAAAATATGAAAGAGGTAAGATTAGATTAAATATTCAGAAAAATGCACGATACCATCTTAATGGATAATGTTTAATTATAAACCACTACACACTAGCCTGACAGTGTTTCCATGTCATGACAGTTTCTATATCCGTATGCAAAGACTCCAGGATGTACACAGTTTGTGTATAAAATATACTTAAGTCACGTGATAAAGACACATTATACATCACGTGATCAGTAGCGATTCCGTTGTCCAAATTACATAAGGCGGTCAGTAAGAAGCTTCGTAGATGTAGAAAATCTCCAGTTGACAGAGCAAGCGCGGAATAAATGGAGTTTGCCTCTGACAGGTACATGAAGTAGATTTGGAGCGACTTTTCTATTTCATCAAGCTGAACATCTGAACCGATAGTCTGTAATAGTAACGTTTCTATTTTAAAACTAATTAATATATATATATATATATATATATATATATATATATATATATATATATATATATATATATATATATATATATATATATCAAGTTCAGTGCTTTTTATGTGATTTTACATGAAAGGTGAAAATAACGAGCAGTCATCAATCTCATAACTCCTACAAGCAATACAAAAATAGATAGTTGGGCAAACACGGACCCCTGGACACACCAGAGGTGGGACACGGTTCCTAGGAGGAGTAAGCATCCCCTGTCGACCGGTCACACCCGCCGTGAGCACTATATTTTGATCAGGTAAACGGAATTATCCGCAGTCAAATTCAGTGCAGCAAGAACGGCTTAACAATCGGTATGAAACATGTCAGACAGCATTTGACCCAATGATAGGTTGTATTGACAAACTAGATCGTTATAACGACCATAGAATATGCGAAATGCTGATTCCAATCGAGACTGTTGAAACCCCTGTACCATCAACTTGTTTGTCAGTAGCTTACCTCGATTTAAAACCTGACTATACGCAGAACAAGCTTTTCCATATCGAATCAGTTGAGATGGATTTTACATTGTATATCATTATTCTACATATTTTGTTAAAGAAACCAAACCTTCGTTTTCTGTGGAAGCTTACATGTAATTATTGATAGATTAAAAGCTCGACTAATTTCCAATTCCATCCACATGTTAATGTTCTCGATAAATCAATGAAGAAAATATACATACAACAATATTGAATGCACATATCAGATTTGTTTCATTAAAAATCTTTAAATCCAACGAATTTTAAATTTCTATTTCGTATTCAGTTCTTAGGCATGAATATTCATTTGAATATACACCCTCTCCGAACAATAATCATATTAAAGAATACGTTCTTCTAAATCTTTCAAAAATAAAATTGCTTGTTGGTTGAATTAATTTCGAGTGTGATTTTTAATTAAAATTATACTACAGAGAAACTAAACAGATATACCTTTATAGATTCCAAGGATTACCTTGTTTAATCTGTAGAGATGTACATCGGATATTCCACTATCCTTGTCATATGAAAGTACGTGTGTTTGTCTCTATCCAAAAAAAAATATATATTCGTAATGTGAGTCTGTCTACAGTATCCAAATCAATCATTTGTTTAGAAGAATGTTGATATTTAGGTTATATGTATATATGTAACAACAATGTTGTATTTTAAATTCCACTGAAGAGCGTAGAGCGAAAACGCTTTGGAATAAATGTGAAATCTTCATCTGAATTTTTCCCTATCTTTTGCCTATACCTAGGACTTATTTTATTCTAATATATCTACACCAAATTGTTTTCCGAGTGATATATACTACTCAAAATTTGATAAGGATCACTAGGTTATATGTGTGTAATTTACCACTAACATAACAAAAGACATAAATTTGACTCAGAAACGTGTTTACTCAGGTTATGAATGAAAATTCATGAACGGCATGAAGTTTTATCAATACGGAATGCTTGAAATCTGATAACAACACCAAAAGGCATTTCATTACAAAAAGTTAACACCAAACCAGAGAAAGAATTACACAGTTTTTGGGGATAGTCCATTATTACACTTAGTCGATGAAGTGTCAATACCGGGTATGGCCTCCCCTTGCATCAATGACGGCTCGACAACGTCGGTCCATGCTGTCAATAAGCACCCGTATGTTCCTAATGGGAAGGTTGTTCCACTCTTCCACGAGGGCGTTTCCGAGCTCTGCCAAAGTCGTGGGTTGTGCTCTACGGCGTGAAAGGGCAACATGTAGCATGTTCCATACATGCTCAATTGGGTTCAAGTCGGGCGAGCGCGCTGGCCAGTCCATACGGATAATTGTCTCCTGCTGAAGGTACTGCTCCACCACCCTGGCGCGATGAGGACGGGTGTTATCATCCATCAGGATGAACTCGGGGCCAACAGCACCAACGTAGGGTCTGACGTAAACATCGAGGATCTCATCCCGGTACCGCACCCCCGTCATTGTTCCTCTCTCCAGGACATGAAGATCTGTTCTTCCATCCCTGCTGATTCCACCCCAGACCATGATGGAACCACCACCATAACGGTCATGTTCACTGATGTTGGCATCATGGAAACGTTCACGTTGTCGTCGCCACACTCGGTGACTCCCGTCTGTAAAGTCCAAACAATACCTGGACTCATCGGTGAACAGAACTTGAACCCAATCGTTCTGTGTCCAAGTGACATGATCTTCAGCCCAGTCCAATCGCTCCCGCCGGTGTCGAACAGTCAGAAGGACTCAAACACATGCCCTTCTCGAGTTGAGACCTGCATTGTGTAGCCGATTCCGTATCGTCTGAGTGGACACATTCACCCCTGAGGCGCTCAGGAGGTCGTTACGTAGGCTGGTTGCTGTCCAGAAGGGATGACGTCGTGCCTGAAGAGCTACAAAATGGTCTTGGCGTTGGGTTGTCGACCTCTGACGACCACCCCCATGTCGGTGTGCTGCTGTACCAAAATTTTGCTGTCGGTTCCAGGCCCTGTTTACAACGCTCTGGCTGACGTTTAGTGCATTTGCAACGTCACTTTGTGAATAACCAGCGTCAAGCATTCCAATACATCTGCCCAGTTGTTCTGTCGTCAGGTGACGCCTTACACGTTGAGGGGGCATTGTGTTGATCAACGTAGTGTAAACACTCAAGTGAGTTTGAAATTTTAGAAAGAATCAGACACCGATGCCTGAGTGAAAATCGTACAATGGTAGCAAAAGCATAAACTGTGATGAGAAACGCATTTCCCATGGCATGAAATGCACGTGCAAGTTTGTTGAAGACGTTTTTGATTTCACATGGACACAATATTGCCAGTTATACAACACTGCAAGACAATGAAAACGTGAAGATAACAGACATAGATCAATCTCATAAATGCTATTATATACGATACGAAAAATATAGTAGGGTAAACACTGATCCCTAGACACACCAAAGCTCAAGCCCCTGTTGACCAGTCACACCTGCTGTAAGCTTTACATCTTGATCAGGTAAACGAAGTATTCGTAGTCAAAATCAGTATGTAAAGGACGGCCTACCAATTGGCATGACCCACCCAGACAGCATATGACCCAATGAAACGTGTTTGCAAATAAAAATCTTTATAACGACAATAGAAATTGCGAAATGCTGGTTTTAAATGAGATCATCTAAACACCTATAACACCAACTTATTTGTTAGTAGTCTGCTTATAAATGAAAATTGATCATTTGTAGAATATGCTTTACCTTATCTAATCAGTTGATATACATAAAACACCATATGCAATGACATTAAAAGCTTTCATAATGTTGCAAAGGAAATCTTTCCACTCTAATGCCAAACTGAAATATTTTACCTACCATGACCCGAATCAAGCTTACTGCACTCTGTCTGATATGGAATACGTTGTTGAAATTACATCTTCTGGGTCGCCTTACTACAAGGCCACCACATGGCATCCTTATCACTTCTTCTGTTCGCTTTGAGATACAAAGAGAGTCTACTGATGATTCTGTGGATTCATTTTCGTTGTCTAGGAGGATTGCCGTATCTACTGTATAGCGTGAGGCAGCTGTTAAGTTGATAGAATGCTCCGTTATATCACGAACCCCCCCCCCCCCCCTCCATCTTTGTTGAAATGTTATCCAACCCTGGGGTGTGTTTCATGCTTGATGGCTGTCTGGCAGTACCGTTAACACATGCACTTTCTATGGATCGATCTGGACTTATCTCTGACAGTACTGACTTCAGGCTCGGATTTCTCTTCACAGTAGCATTGACACTAGAAGTTTGTGTATAGACCCCTTTCATATTCAATGTTTGAGGCACAGGGAAAAGATGGACATGAGTGCATAAGATAGCGAAGAGGACCAAAAACACTGCAAAATAATTGGGAATAATTAGTTCTTTTGAATCATTTTATACCATTGAATATTTTTCGAATAAAAATTGCATTTTGCGTGTGTACATGTATGACAGAAAAAATATTTTGCACCCTGATAAAAAAATAATGCATTGTGATACCTGTATCAATATCAGAAAACCTGATAAATTTAAGTAACATAGTTTTAGAAATGAGCAAGTGAAGATAATGAAAGATGAAGATAACGAACAGTGATCAATCTCATAACTCCTACAAGCAATACAAAATAGATAGTTGGGCAAACACGGACCCTTGGACACACCAGAGGTGGGACCAGGTGCTTAGGAGGAGTAAGCATCCCCTGTCGACCGGTCACACTCGCCGTGAGCCCTATATCTTGATCAGGTTAACGGAGTTATCCGCAGTCAAAACCAGCGCGCCAAACATGGCTTAATAATCGGTATGAAACACATCAGACAGCATTTGACCCAATGATAGGTTGTATTGACAAACTAGATCGTTATAACGACCATAGAATTTGCGAAATGCTGACTTCAATCGAGACTGTTGAAACCCCTGTACCATCAACGTGTTTGTCAGTAGCTTAACTCGATTTAAAAACTGATTATACACAGAACAAGCTTTTCCATATCGAAACTTGTTTGTCAGTAGCTTGCCTCGATTTAAAAACTGACCATACGCAGAACAAGCTCTTGTGTATCGAATCAGTTGAGAGATATAAACACCATATGCAGGTGATAATGGAATATTGCTACATAAATATGGGAAGTTGACTATGGAGAAGCTGAAACCATCCCGTTTGTCATACAGTTGAGTTCTCAATTTGCCGTTAATGTCTACTTTCAATAAAATATTCTAAGTATGAGGTGGAAGTGGACGACTCTGTGGTGTCCTTTATTTCGAGCTCACAGGGATATATCAAATCGACATATGAATGAAAGTTATTATTGTTAATAGACAAAACGTCATCGATATATCTAAATGTCGAATTGAAGGCCACAGCGAGAAATTTTCTCTTCTCACGTAGAAGTTTTTTTTAATAAATTCTGCTTCATATGAATATAGATACAGGTCACCTAACAAAGGAGTACAATTCATACCTATGGGAATTCCAACAGACTGTTGGAAGACCTGATCACCAAAGACCACGAAGATATTGTCAATGGGGAACTCTAGCATATCCTTTATTTCAATTTCAGAGTACTTGTGCGTGGAATCAGAGTGGTGTTTAACAAAGTAAGTTTTTGAATGACTGATCATTAGATATGAATATTTCCGTTTTCCGTTTTTGTTGAAGAAGCAACTGCCTATAATGCCAAAACGTCTAGTCTTTAATTTATCGTGAGGAATGGTGAATAGTGTTGAAAAGTCATAGGTTTTAATGTTATTGATTTGGGGAAAATTCTGCGATTTCAAATTTACTAAAAGTTCTTTAGAAGTTTTTAGAATCCAAATTTATTTAACACCACTTTTGGCATATGTAGTTGCACAGTAAGTTTGAAGTTTGTCCTTCACAGCTGTTAATATCTTCGTGAGGAGCTAAGATAGGGGTTTGGTTGAGCACTTACTGGATCCAGGATTGTATCTTTGTAAGGGTTTTTATGTAGTTTAGGAATCCAGTATAGGTACGGTAACTCATATGAACGAATGCAAAATCAAGAATATGACAAAACAGACCCTTGGACACACCAGAGGTGGGATCAGGTGTCTAGGAGTAAGCACCCCCACCCATCATCAGTCCATCATATCTTGACGTTTAGTCAAAATGAGTATATTAAGAAAAGTCTAATAATTGGTACATGTATGCAACATGCCAGGCAGCATTTGTATTTGCAAATGAAGATCATACGACCATAGAACTTGCAAGATGACGACATGAAACGAAACTGTTGAAAATACTATAACATTAAATTGTTTGTCAGTAGGTTGTCTCGATTTAAGAATTAATCATACACAAAATTTGAAATAAGTGTGATTAATCAACTAGAACTTTACTTAAAATAATTAACTAACATAAAATTTTCTGGGTTGACGATGGTGAAGCTGAAGTAATTTCGTTAGTCATAAAATTCTGTTAGTTTATTGTTGACATTTATGTTTAATGAAGTATCCAGATCTGACACAGACATGGAATTTTTATTTCAAGTTAACTGGGGTATTTCGAATTCATTTAAAATTGTATTGATAAAAGATAAAACGTTATAAATACATGTACATGTACATCAGAATGTGGAGTTGAAGGCCACAACAAGATATATCATCTTCTCATGTAGGAGCTTTTGAATAAATTCCGTCTCATAACAATACGACAACAAAACAGGTCAGCTAACAATAGAGCACAACTTGTTAATATTTTCATGAGGAATAAATTTAAAGGTTTGTTAGAACATTTAATGGATCCTGCAATTTATCTCTGTAAGGGAACTTGGAGTATTGATTGTTTTACCAAATGTAGAATTAAAACCAATTTAGTTTAAAATGAACCCTAAAGCAAAGATAATGTTCTTATAAACTTTATCAGTTTGACCCAATACATATTCCCCATGTAACCTATCTAATTCTTTCATCACTGCTGGTATATTAAACAGAGAAGGATAGATGGTACACACTTTTGTTTCCATATGTCTAATTCGATATTTTCGTATTCTTCTTATACTTTCTATCCATTCTGAAAAGATGTCAATTCGTCTTCAATTACAGCTCGTCATCTGGTGGAATTTATTATAGAGATAAGGTTTTGTTGTCTGTTGAAAGATTGGGACTCTTTGAACTTTGGACCTTTTAAAGTAAGTGACATCAGGTCGTCATTTTCATCTATATCAAAATCACCAGCAATGCCCATCCAGACTATAGCTGAAAAAAGAATCTGCAGGTGGATTATGCATAAGATGGTTTATATCCGGGCACTGTAAAGCTTGTCTGTAGTCAAACAATTGGATACAATACCAGAATTACATTTGTAGGAAATATATGCACATGTTTGATTTATGATGGAATACAAGATTGAACTTTTTGTATGACGAAGAATACTGCTAATGTTGACGGTATCTATTCCTTTGTCAGTACATTTAAGTCTAAGGAACAGATGGTGCGATTCGGAAGGATTGTTGCCGCTCAGTTAAAGAACTTGCGATGAGCAACATCCATAATCGCATAATTCAGTCTGTATTCTGTTGTTGAAAAATCCAAGCATGGACTAGCTTTGGCTTCTTCAAATAATCTTTTCTAAACTTTCAGTGGAACTGAGTAAAGGTTTAAATGAAAATCGCAGCATCGTGGATAGTTATATCACAGTGCTGTGCATAAATGCACCTCTGTACTCAACATTGTTTGATGTCACAATAAAAAATACACGTCAAGACGTATTTATCTACAGTTGTATAGCGGGAAAATGTCAAAATATTTGATTGTAATCACCTACCGCTGTGAAGTGTTAAACTGCATATGTGGAAATGTGCTTGTCAATATTTTTTTAATCTTCAATTAATATCATACAAATATCCGAATTTTGATATATAGTATTCGCAACGGTAATTTTGATATTATTATGAAAAATCGCCCCTAATGTGCAAAGAGATTTGGAATAAGAAAGTAAAATGAAAATAAATGTACACAACGACTAGACTCAACTGAAAGATGGTGATCATTTACTTGTATCATGTGCAACCAGGAGAGGAAAGCTATACCTCTGAAAATCAGACTTGGGAAAGGTACAAACTCGTTTGGTGCTTTTATAATTAATCATGGTTTGCGAAAATTTCCCCAGATAATCGGGATATAGGGCTGACGGCGGGTGTGACTGGTCGACAGGGGATGCTTGCTCCTCTTAGGGACCTGATCCCACCTCTGGTATATCCTTATAGGAATTTTGAAATTGATCACTGTTCGTTATCTTCATCTTTCATCTCTCTAACTACTTTATATATTAAGCAATGCAATCTTCCACTTTCAAAGAGACGATTTGTTCCAAGAACTTTAGAATGTATAAATATCGAGTCACTTGATTGATCACGTAACAATAAAAAGGGGGTGTCTGCTCTAGTAATCAAATATTACGTAATGAACATCTACGTTGCTGTATGGATTTTCGGAACATATCAAATGTTTGAAGTGTCATATTTACTAACTATTCATACTAATTTTGACTACGGATTAATTCTCTGATCAAGATATAAGGATCACGGCGATGTGACAGGTCAACAGGGGATGCTTACTCCTCCTAAGCATTTTACCCCATCTCTTATACGTCCAGGGGTCCATCTTTGCCCCAATCCTCATTTTGTAATATTCATAAGAATTATGAAATTGATCAATGTTCGTTATCTTAACTTTTCTATAAAGTCCAGGTAGCGTTAACACTGCTGCGATATGATGTAGACACCATTGTCTGTTGACGTAAGATTAAGGTGAATCATACGAGACATCGTGTACATTTGGTGTTTGGTATGAAAGATGTCAATGACTATGTTTATGTCCTTATTTATTCATCGCCATCGCATTCACGTGACTTCCCTGTAGACTAGTCAGATTTCTCACATCTGTGTCACGTGAATTCCCTGTAGACTAGTCAGATTTCTCACATCTGTGTCACGTGAATTCCCTGTAGACTAGTCAGATTTCTCACATCTGTGTCACGTGAATTCCCTGTAGACTAGTCAGATTTCTCACATCTGTGTCACGTGAATTCCCTGTAGACTAGTCAGATTTCTCACATCTGTGTCATTGCACCCAAATGGAAACGTAGTGCATAGTGTATCTACTCAATATTCTCCTCATTGTCTACGAAATAGGACACTTAAAGTTGGACTGTTAGTGTGATGGTAAATTTTCTCTAGAATTCTGATCCCTATGGATAAATGCGAATGTTTTCAGAAATTAAATTGTTCATAAAAATTGAATACTCCATTATTAATTTGAAAGTATTGTCTGAGTATTTTTATTTAGTGACCCCTTACTTGGTTTCCCCGACACAAATCAGTCCACTACGGTTACAGCCAATAACGTAAATAACGATAGAAGATATACGTGTAGAGGTCCAATTTTCCCAAGTTTTGAAACAACGTCCAGCGAAATTACTAACAAATGAATATCTATTGAAACATTAGCTCTGTAATGAAGACGAATCAATGTATACTCACACATTAGAAAAAAAAGTTTCTTTATCCAGGTGATGTTACTTTTTCTTCGAATAAATGATTTTGGAGTTCTTTCATCTGCCTTCGTGATTCCCCAGGGAGAAGTATTTCAACAAGAATCCAGGACAGGCGGAACTGCCTTTATTTATAATTAGTATAACTTTCGTTTTATTCTGTATTCAATAAGATACTTAAGATACAGTTTCTGTAATAAAAATTCTGTCATAAAAATTTACAAAAATGAATACAGAAAGGCTTACCTATTTGTTGCTGTTATCATTGGAGAGTAAGGTCAATCACAATATACTGTGATAACGTGAAGTACCCCTTCATTTGTTTAATTTAGATCAACGTTTAGTGTGTATGGTACAGTGGATGTTTATATAAGCAAATCAGCTCAATTGCATAAGGAAAGAATGACCAACTGAAAATGATATACACATGTACCTATTTTGTATGTTGGGTAACATAATATTTCCGTTATAGGCTAAAATTGGCGTATGCACGGATTTATGCAATGAGGTAAACGGTTTTCATTAAATTGGTGGTTATTATTTTGATATTTCTCAGAAAATCTGACATATTTCTACTTAATTTCAGTTGTGAAAATAGTATCTATAGTATGCTAGGAAATATTACTGAGTGCTTGTGGTCCTTTAAATCCAGGGATCCCTGAAATCACGTGCCTGACGCAGATATTAAGCCTGCCGTCTGTCGCGAATGCTTTTAAATTCCGTATAAATGCATCGTCGTTTTGTATATCTATGATATTGATTTTCATTTAAATGTAGATTCGATAGATCCCAGTGAACTTGATAATATATTTCACTGAACATAGACGTTAATGAAAAACTAACTAATGAATTTTATTATAAATAAAATGGCTTCCCTTCTTAACCGTCAATTTCCCATATCTATGTAGCAATGCTCCATTATCACCTGAATATTATGGTCATGTCTCTCAATTGATTCAAATCACGGGAGAATGTTCTGAGTATAGTTAACAAATAACAAGCAAATATGTTGATGATGCAGGATTTTCAACAGTCCAGTCAAGGCCCCGCCTACATGTGCCATATAGTGATCAGACTGTGCCTGCGTGTGCGCATGCGTCCATGTACACGAGTTTTTGTCTATCTCCGCAGCAATTGTTTTGAAAATTTATACATGGACTTCAATCCATTCTTTTCATTTCAAATTTAAATCTGAACTTTATTGATTTATTCGTTTTGAAAACGTTAGGGGCTTTCAACTTTGCAAATAACGTCATAAAACGGGGTACGTTTCAGATATACATGTGTAGTTAAGGCATTTAACTAATTCTATGTTAGTTATAATTCTTGTGGTACCGGTAATGTTAGTGATGCTGATTGTGGTATCCAGTAATGTTAGTGATGCTGATTGTGGTATCCAGTAATGTTAGTGATGCTGATTGTGGTATCCGGTAATGTTAGTGATGCTGATTGTGGTATCCGGTAATGTTAGTGATGCTGATTGTGGTATCTAGTAATGTTAGTGATGCTGATTGTGGTATCCGGTAAAGTTAGTGATGCTGATTGTGGTATCCGGTAAAGTTAGTGATGCTGATTGTGGTATCTAGTAATGTTAGTGATGCTGATTGTGGTATCTGGTAATGTTAGTGATGCTGATTGTGGTATCCAGTAATGTTAGTGATGCTGATTGTGGTATCCGGCATTTAGCTAATTCTATGTTAGTTATAATTCTCTTGTTTGCAATTGGTTCATACTAATCAGTAGTCCCAAGGCCGTTCATTACATACTGATTTTAGCTACGGATTACGCTGTTTGCATGATTGACTTAGATGGTTCATCGCGGCCATGACCAATCGAAAGGGAATATTTTATCAATACATGTATGAAAGTAGTTAAACAGTTTCAACATGCGTGAATTTTATGATGCACAATCGAATATAAATCTACACAGTCGAATTCTATAAACTGATCATCGTTTTTTGTTAATAATCTTAGTACTGCTAGAAAACCCATCTTAAGGAATTCTCGAGATACGAAGATTTAATATTAAAAAAGGATATAGAATACACGGTAGCGAAATAAACTTAATTCGAAGTCTTTACTAACAGAATAATGAGAATGGTGAAGATAATGAGCCGTGATCCATATCATGATTCCTATAAAGAATAGAAGATTTAGAGTACGGCAAACCTCTGAAAATTACAGGGGGAGGAACAGGTGCCTGGCAGTAGTAAGCAAGTCCTGTTGACTTTCACAACCTCCTTAAATCCCAAAGTTTGATCAGATAAATTTTTTCATACTAATTGTTAGGTCATTCGTTTCATGCTCATTTTGACTACTAAGTACTCCGTTTACCCGATTAAACGGATGTGACCGGTCAATAGGGGATACTGACTCTTATTTAAGACACCTGGTTCTACCAGTGATATTTGCAGGGGTCCGTGGTTGCCCTACACTTAATTTTGTATTATTTTTAGGATTTTTGGGATTGACCAACTTTCGTTATCCGAAGCAATGCTCATGTTATCCGAATACCAGAGATAGTAATTATGACACTCTACCAATCCGTTATTATGTCGACAAATTCGTGTCACCATGCAGATTGTCATCACTTCTAATAAACCAGCGAAGACCCCCACCCCTCTTTTATTGCCACATGACTCTTTCATTTTCGAGAATCTATACTTATGCATTCAAATGTTCCTGCAATGGTCTTTAATAATAATACTGATTATGATGTCGTAATGTTGGTAATATCGAATTTGCTATGTATCTGGTAATGCTGACTATGCGCTCTGTCTAGTAATATTGAATGTGATCTACTTACTATTACGCTGATTGTGCTTATTTGGTAATTTTAATTAATGTAATACTAGTATTACTAATTGTGATATCTAATAATGTTAGTAATGCTGATTGTGTTTTCTGTTAATGCTTACTGTGCATTCAGGTAAGAATGATAGCACTGATTGTGTTTTCTGTTAATGCTTACTGTGCATTCAGGTAAGAATGATAGCACTGATTGTGTTTTCTGTTAATGCTTACTGTGCATTCAGGTAAGAATGATAGCACTGATTGTGTTTTCTGTTAATGCTTACTGTGCATTCAGGTAAGAATGATAGCACTGATTGTGTTTTCTGTTAATGCTTACTGTGCATTCAGGTAAGAATGATAGCACTGATTGTGTTTTCTGTTAATGCTTACTGTGCATTCAGGTAAGAATGATAGCACTGATTGTGTTTTCTGTTAATGCTTACTGTGCATTCAGGTAAGAATGATAGCACTGATTGTGTTTTCTGTTAATGCTTACTGTGCATTCGGGTAAGAATGATAGCACTGATTGTGTTTTCTGTTAATGCTTACTGTGCATTCAGGTAAGAATGATAGCACTGATTGTGTTTTCTGTTAATGCTTACTGTGCATTCAGGTAAGAATGATAGCACTGATTGTGCTCTTGGCAATGTTAGTTACAATCATTGTGGTCTTTGTTAATGTTAGTGATGCTGACTGTGGTATCCGGTAAAGTTAGTGATGCTGACTGTGGTATCCAGTAATGTTAGTCATGCTGATTGTGGTATCCGTTAATGTTAGTGATGCTGACTGTGGTATCCAGTAATGTTAGTCATGCTGATTGTGGTATCCGTTAATGTTAGTGATGGTGATTGTGGTATCCAGTAATGTTAGTGATGCTGATTGTGGTATCTGGTAATGTTAGTGATGCTGATTGTGGTATCCAGTAATGTTAGTGATGCTGATTGTGGTATCCAGTAATGTTAATGATGCTGATTGTGGTATCTGGTAATGTTAGTGATGCTGATTGTGGTATCCAGTAATGTTAGTGATGCTGATTGTGGTATCCAGTAATGTTAGTGATGCTGATTGTGGTATCCAGTAATGTTAGTGATGCTGATTGTGGTATCTGGTAATGTTAGTGATGCTGATTGTGGTATCCAGTAATGTTAGTGATGCTGATTGTGGTATCCAGTAATGTTAGTGATGCTGATTGTGGTATCCAGTAATGTTAGTGATGCTGATTGTGGTATCTAGTAATGTTAGTGATGCTGATTGTGGTATCCAGTAATGTTAGTGATGCTTATTGTGGTATCCGGTAATGTTAGTGATGCTGATTGTGGTATCTGGTAATGTTAGTGATGCTGATTGTGGTATCCAGTAATGTTAGTGATGCTGATTGTGGTATCCGGTAATGTTAGTGATGCTGATTGTGGTATCCGGTAATGTTAGGAATGCTAATTGTGCTACATTGTATCTGGAAATGTTGGTGATGTTGGTTGTGTTAACCTTTAGAATTAGTAATACTGTTTGTGCTATCTACATGTAGTAATGTTAGTGATGTTGGTTGTGTTAACCTTCAGAATGAGTAATACTGGTTGTGCTATCTACATGTAGTAATGTTAGTGATGTTGGTTGTGTTAACCTTCAGAATTAGTAATGCTGGTTGTGCTATATAGTAATGTTAGTGATGTTGGTTGTGTTAACCTTTAGAATTAGTAATACTGTTTGTGCTATCTACATGTAGTAATGTTAGTGATGTTGGTTGTGTTAACCTTCAGAATTAGTAATACTGGTTGTGCTATCTACATGTAGTAATGTTAGTGACGTTGGTTGTGTTAACCTTCAGAATGAGTAATACTGGTTGTGCTATCTACATGTAGTAATGTTAGTGACGTTGGTTGTGTTAACCTTCAGAATGAGTAATACTGGTTGTGCTATCTACATGTAGTAATGTTAGTGATGTTGGTTGTGTTAACCTTTAGAATTAGTAATACTGGTTGTGCTATCTACATGTAGTAATGTTAGTGATGTTGGTTGTGTTAACCTTTAGAATTAGTAATACTGGTTGTGCTATCTACATGTAGTAATGTTAGTGATGTTGGTTGTGTTAACCTTCAGAATTAGTAATACTGGTTGTGCTATCTACATGTAGTAATGTTAGTGATGTTGGTTGTGTTAACCTTCAGAATGAGTAATGCTGGTTGTGCTATCTAGTAATGTTAGTGATGTTGGTTGTGTTAACCTTTAGAATTAGTAATACTGGTTGTGCTATCTAGTAATGTTGGTGATGCTGATTATGCTCTCTGGTGATGTTAGCAAAGCTTATTATTTTCTAATAACGTTAGTAATGCTAATAATCTCGGAATGCAGATTGTGCTATCTTCTATTGTTATTGATACGGACTGAGTGCTGTAGTATTATAATACTGATCATGCTCTCTGGTAGTGGTAGTGATAGAGGTTACTCTTTCCGGATCAGGTAATACAAGTGTAACCGAGCAGCAAGGAAGAAGACGTGTTTGGACTTTTTCTTGTTTTATTTTCTACTATTTAAGCTATCACACAAGTGATAACAATTATGCTCTCTGGTAGTTCTTATGAACACCTCTGGTAATGCTGCTGATATTGAATTTCATTTTTAGCTTTACCTGAAATGTGTCCGTTGTCTGTCGTCATAAACTTTTCACATTTTCATCTTCTTCTCCAGAAGCACGTGGTCATTTTCAAATAAACTTGGCACAAAGTATTCTTAGGTGAAGGGGATTTGATTTTGTTCAAATGAAGGAACATGCCCCCTTCAAATGAGAAGTAATCATAAAATTGCTAAAATAGGGCAAGTCATTTAAAATCTTCTCAAGAACCACTGGGCGAGAAAAGTTGAAATTTATATTATTGCTTCCTGACAAAGTGGAGATTCAAGTTTGTAAAAATCATGACCCCTGGGGGTTAGGGTGGGGTCACAATAGGGTATCAAATTTTTACAAGCAAATGTATAGGAAAACCAAATTTGGCACAAAGCATCCTTAGATGAAATTTGTTAATATGAAAGGCCATACCTGTCTGTAAGGCATATGATGATTAATGAATTTGTAGTTAAGTTTAATAGTTTAGAAGTTTGATAATTAATGCTTTTTAGACGTTACATTTGAAAAGTTTATTCTAAACCAAGCCGTGTGTATGATAATGTTTTCTCAAGTTTGTTTAATGCTAGGAATTGCTTCTCAGGTGAGTTATATGGCTTATGGGCCTCTTTTTGGTAATGTTACGAGTGTTGATTTTATTGCTTACACTGACTCTGTGGACTTGAGTATCACGTGACTCAGATCCTATTCAATTTCAATTCTGCTTTTTTCTCTCAGATCTGGGTAAATAATAAGAAACGAGAATGAAACTAGCACTGAATGCCAACGGAAGCATGCTGGTTAAATTCTTATGAAAAAGCCAGTTTCCTCTAATTCTTCGAATGCATATCCTATTGCACAATTATCAGTCTAACACAAATGTGTGCCCTTCTATATGTTATTTCATGTCCCATTCGGAAATTTCGTTACTCATGCAGAAACAGTGACCCAGTTGTCGGTTGAAGTATAAACATTTTGATCATTACATATCAGTCATGGCAGTAACACTTTAGGTTCATTATCCTGCCATCGCTTGTCGTGACACAGGACGTCCGTTTCTAATGTCATGTCCGAAAGACCCGTGATTTTCTCTTCTAATGACAGCTTCATGATAAAACAACAATCATAACTATGCAAAAAGTCGTCGGTTCGACGTGGTGCTGGAATCAAGAATCGAACCCGATACTTTTCACTTGAGAAGCGAACAAACTAACCACTAGGCTGTCGCGATCAATCCTTGTATTATTTCTTTCCAATTTATGCAGTAATGTATGGCAATTCAAAGTCTGTATTCATTCATCTAATTCATATGTATTCAATTTGGAAAATATATTTTAGTGTTCCATTGATCACTGTTAGTTATCGTCGCTTTTCATAGATATATTTTTTCCATATATAACTGTATAAGGCTGCTAAGTATATTTGAAGAAAAGAGTCTCAATAAATTTCCATTCCTGTTTTGATCCACTTAGTTTGTATTTATTGTTATTTACTTTCTTTTGCTTTATTGTTTTTTTTTGCTTTCTTTCTATTTACTCTAATTTGTGACAGAAACTATTCAATGAAGAGTTGAAGATAACGAACAGTGGTTAGTCTCATAATAGCTCCTATATATAATACCAAACCAAAAGTAGGGCAAACACGGACCCCTTGACCTACATGTACCAGAGGTAGAATCAGTTGGCTAGGAAAAGTAAGCATCCCCTTTCGTCTTGTCACACCCACTGTGAGCCTGACATCCTGATAAGGTAAACGACGTAATCCGTAGTCAGAACCAGTGTGCCAAAAACTACCTCAGTATTACACACGTTAGGTAACGATAATACATGTAAAAATAAATTGTATATTAGACAAAACAAACTAAGACTTTAAAATATCACCTGCAATCATAGGTTTCATATATTCATTAAATCAGGAAAATGTTTTGAATAAATTACGCATGATTCTATATTATAAACTCTGCTATCACATAATGCATGGGAAAACATTGAATGAACATTTAAGAAATAAAGTCCATTTTTGAAACTATATGAGGGTATAAACTGCGACACGTACCACCGACATACTTCACAATGAATTAATATTTCAAGAATAAAATTTCTTTTGTTATATTTATATAAACTTTTATTTCTGTTGGTATTTCCAGTCATTAGAATAGAGGTAAAGTCTTCATCAAGACAATTACGCGCATTGTTCACAACTGAAGCGCATTCATGAAGAAATGATTGTCATTCTAATTTGTAAAGATATTAAAAGGTAAACACATTGGAAATGTAAATATGAATTGATGAACATGTCAAAACTTCTCATGATTCAAATCAATCTAAAACCAAATATAACTATTTATCACTGAGCATTAAAGATGTTCGCACCTGGGATTTGTAATAATGTCAATTTTTTTGGGAAGTGTATTTTTGATCTCTACATTGAAGGATAATTATGAAATTAAAAAGAAAAACTAGGGTCAGAATGCTTGTTATTGAGTTATATTATTTTAAATATGACCTTTTGTACTTAAAATGTACTCAAGATTTATTCTTTTAAGCTGGATTTGTCTGTTGGTGACAACAGAACATAAGCAACACCAATCAACCATTACATAAAATAGATACATAATCATGTCTTCTAACCATACAGATATAAACTATAATGTAATTGTAAATTTTGCATTACCTTTTTGCACTTGATATACGGAAAAAGTATCACTGAGCATTAACGCAGGCATAGTAGAGGTGGGATCAGGTGCCTAGGAGAAGTAAACATTCCCTGCCGACCGCTCACACCCAATGTGTTGAATGCATGTGTTAATGCTAAATTATCCATCAATCAAAAGTCCTTTTACACAAGTGTTCAAATTCATTTTATAACATATTATCATGAAATACTTTCATACTGATATCTTACATGTAATTATAACAGGGGATGCTTACTCCTCCTAGGCACCTGATCCCACCTCTGGTGTGTCCAGGGGTCCGTGTTTGCCCAACTATCTATTTTGTATTGCTTGTAGGAGTTATGAGATTGATCACTGTTCGTTATCTTCACCTTCCATGTAGGTTTGGATTCAGTCTACCTAAGTAATTGTATTTTTCAATTACCTGAAATATCTATATCATAAATTAAACGCTGCTATGTTATTTCTGAATTCCTTTTATCCGAAGTTTGATTTGCTACATTTGTGTAAAGGTACATTGTTACCTGATTGCCATTTTTGGTGGAAATATTCAACAACAATAAATGTATTTTTATAACGAAAATATCAATTAGTTTTCCAGTCAAATATCATAAAACTATGTATAGGATGGTCAGCATAGTCGGAATGGAAATAGCAACATTGTTTTCAAATGAAAACCGAGTTTTATGCAGTTATATTAAACCATAGGTGAACACGAAATCCTATACCCTTATTAAATTTTCATCATTATCATAAATAAACACATGAAGATAACGAACAGAGATCATGGTCATTTATTAACTATCCACCCGTTATCACAGCACTAAGCGGCCTCGTAACTGTATACCACATAAGAGTAGAAAAGAAATAACAACAAAAAAGATAACAATGTAAGGGATTTATAATATCTATCAAAAAATCAATATAATGTAAATACATTTCTAGAAATAAATATAATACATATAGTTTCAAGGTAAAAAACAAAAAATGGATGGACATAAAAATAGAAAATTTAGGTTAAATATATAGATGCATGAGATCATATCTATGGAGGGAGGTGTTCTTATTGTACACAGTTACACACTAGCCTGACAGTGTTTCCATGTCATGGCAGTTTCTATATCTGTAAGCAAAGATTCCAGAATGTAGATGGTTTGTGTATAAAATACACTCAAGTCACGTGATAGACACACATTATACATCACGGGATCAGTAGCTATCCCGTTGTCCAAATTACATAGGGCGGTCAGTACGAAGCTACGTAGATGTAGAAAATCTCCAGTTGACAGAGCCAGTGCGGAATAAATGGAATTTGCCTCTGACAGGTACATGAAGTAGATTTGGAGCGACTTTTCTAGTTCATCAAGTTGAACATCGGGACGGATAATCTGTAATATAAATAAAATTTTATGTCTCATAAAATGTTTTATATGCAAGCTTTTACATTGTAATTCCATGATAATTTATAATTTGCAATTTCATTATTTGTTGTATTAAGATCGGGTTTAACTCAGATCGGGATCGAATTCCAAATAATGAGAATCCGGTGAAGCACGAGGTTTTGTTGAATTTAAGACTTGATTCAAGTTCCTTAATTATACAACATTTTTTTTGAAAAAACATATCTGAGATACCACTTAAGGTAAATCAATGTGAACATTTCGTTAATTGAATATTCCAGCAAATGGCGTGGAGGTAAGCACTCGATACCCAAAACCAAGAACAGTGGTGCTGATGGGCCATTCCTTCTTAAGGAGGCTTGGTGTATTCATGAACAATGTGCAACATTATGATAATTTTGAAAATTTGAAATAGGCGTGTATTGTAAATATCTAATTTGCGATGTTGTTGTTTTCGTTTTCTAGATGTAAAAATAGTTATTATTTTCCCTTTCATAAGAATATGCGTTTCTCAGTAGCAAACAAAGAAACGCTTCAATTTCGAAAGCACTTCATCCTGATATTGATTTTGTTCCAAACAATTGCATTTGCGAGAAACTATACAATAAAGCTTAAAGATTGCAATTAATTACCTTGTTTAGTCTGTAGAGATGTATATTGGATAGTATTCTGTCGTCATTCTGTACAATTACGTGCGTTTCTTTCTAACAAAATATAAAATCAGTAATTAAAATTTGTCTACAATATTGGTGATATTTTTGTTACGAATTAAACATTCTTTTGTTTAAATTACAGGTAAAGCTTTATTTTCTAGTTACATTTTACAATATAATACCGTATAGTACCGTATATGTTTTACATTTTACAATGCAGTCAATCCATTATCATTTACATTTCTTTTCACAATCAAGGCAAATTAAAACTTTCTACCTACCATGACCTGAATCCATTTGAGTGCATTCTGTCTGATATGGAATAAGTTGTTGATGTTACATCTTCTGGGTCGCCTTGCCACAGGGCCACCACATGGCGTTTGTATGACTTCCTTCGTCTTCTGAGACACACAGGGGGCGTTTGCCTCGTATCCACCTTCTGAAGATTTGAATGACGCATTCTCATCGTCTAGAAAGACCTCTGTATTTAATACATCCGTTGTTTCTGCTTTAGAGTTTATTGAATGTTCTGGTAAATCAAGTGTTTCTTGCCCTTCTGTTGAAATGTTAATAAGCCCTGGAGTGAGATCAAGGCTTGCTTGTTTTGTGGTAGTGTCGTTAACAGGCGCGGTTTGAGTGTGGACGGACCTAAAGTTGTCCTCTGTAGCATTATTTACTTCATGAGTCTGTGTGTCGATAGGACTCACAGTGGCAGGAGCACTATCATAAATAATTTCTGTGTCGAGTGTAGGCATATTTGCTGTCCGATAGACGGGGGAAAGGTGGACATACTCGCAAAAGGTTATCAGTAGGATGAAATAACCTGAAAAATAAATCATTGAAATAAGAAACTTGATGTAATCTACAGAATAGCAATAGGGAAAGGTTACTTTTTTCAGATGAATCAGAAAAAATTCATAATTGGTTTCCGCAATGACTTGTTCGTTGTGTTTCGTATAGAGACATTGCATGTTACGGAGGTGATGATGTTACAGATTACATCTAGAATTAGAAAGCACAGATTGAAAGAAGAATCTAACTTACGCATTTTGTTTTAAATAAAGTTCTTTAAATTCTTTCCAGATTAAGCTTCTTCAAATATATAATCTTTTTTCACTGCTTTTCTGACTCCTCAGGCAAGAAAATGTTTCTAGCGATTCCGGACAGATACAACTACATGTACTATATGTACATTTATTTATATGATTTATCTAAATTCCCTATTATTCTATATTTACCTATACAGCCTCTGTATCCACAATGTGAAGAAACAGACGTATACTTGCTATCATTAGAGAGTAAGACCACCAATGAAACCACGCTATGATAACACGCAGTACTTTTTATCTGTTTCACTTGTATATAAATATTGTTTGTATTGTATACATTGATAGAGATATATAGATACGAAATGGATATCGACGGAAAATCAAGAACCCATATATGGGTGAAAGTGATCATTGTGTGGTTTTGGTAAATTATTATTAAATTTATCACTTTTCGTAATCTTCAAATGTTCATCAAAGGAGGGGGGGGGGGTCAAGTTAAAGGCTGAATCGCAAAAATGGTGGGTACCCCCTTATCCCCCTTTGGTTCTAGTGCTTAAATCCCACAATGAATCGGATATATTGTACAGTCAGATCAGAATTTCCTTTGCACACATCATGAGCGCCATGTTTTGGATTTATTTCCATTAGGATTACATATCGTGTGCAGCTATTTCAGTTTAACAGGTAAATATAATAATAAATATCTCGTAAACGGTTACTTACATTCTTTTACAATAGAATTTGCAACATTGGTTAGTTTTTTGAATCGAGGCAAGCTACTGACAAACAAGTTGATGGCACAGGTGTTTCAACAGTCTCGACTGAAGTCAACATTTCACAAATTCTATTGTCATAACGATCTAGTTTGTCAATACAACCTATCATTGGACCAAATGCTGTCTGACGTGTTTCATACCGATTGCTAGGTCGTTCTTGGAACACTGATTTTAACAACGGATAACTCCGTTTACCTTATCAGGATATGGGGCTCACGGTGGGTGTGGCCGGTCGGCGGGGGATTCTTGCTCCTCTGGGCACCTTGTCCCACATCTGGTGTGCCCAAGGGTCCGTGTTTGCCCAACTATCTATTTTGTATTGCTTATAGGAGTTATGAGATTGTTCGTTATCTTCAACTTTCATTAAGGCCTATATGAAGAATAATTTACTATCAATTTGCTCAACATTTAACTTTTGTTTTTAAATTTTGTCCTCATTAAGGAAATCAACGCGCTAATTTGTGCTTCATTAGAAAAAATAAAACTCTTCCCTCAACTGTTGCGTGACCGTAGTTTATTTCACCTAATATATAAACTTGTAATTTCAATATCGCTAGATCGATTCACCATTTTCTTTGGACATTCTTTTTTCAAACAGAAAGAAAGGGAGGAGGGGGGGGGGTCTGATAATGCAACTTTCAACATAATTATAAAGTTAGATCTGTTCATCTTCAATTTACTTATATATTTAGGGAACAACGTTTGATCAGAGAAGCTTCAAATGACTATTGCATTGTTAAATTTCAATTTAAACTGATTAAATCATGTAAATTTTATGAATATTTGTACTAGTTACCGTCATTTTACATTCAATGTTTTGCAGAATTTTCTCGTTTTCGCCAGGCTTGCAGTTGGTCCGAAGTCGAAAATAGTTGGTCGAAGATTGGATTTCGTATGCACTTTATATTTTGCCAAAGCAGAGAGTACTAAACGATAATGAAACTGGTCATCATCAACCTCCGTAATCGCGTAAAATGACTATCAAACAACTTCGAGATCTATGTTCCCGATGTAGATTTCACTCCCAAGTCTTCCTAAACGTTGGATCCTTTGGACAAAAGTACATTGAAACAACTGACTTGCTACATTACAGTTGAATGCAAGCATGTTGAACAATTTTGTGGTAAAACCCGCAGTTGTTAGTGTAAACAAATCTCTTTTGTGTCAAGCTGTCTCTTTTTACGTCATCAAGCATATTATTTTGATACTGCACACCACAGCAACATTTGACGATCTGTAGCGTCTGTTACCTTACGATTTTTTCTAAATGACTTTTTTTTTTTTTTTTTGAAAATGACTTATTTACATATGGTAAGTAATTAAAGTAGAGCACATTTTCGTGCAAAACAATTCTTTTTTTGGAAAATCGTTTCGTATTACCTTTAAGACCAGAGGTGGGATAAGGTGCCCAGGGGGAGCATGCATTTCCTGTCGATTAGTCATACCTGCGATAAGCCTTATATCTTGACCAGGTAAATGGGGTTTACTGTAGTCAAAATCAGTGTGCCAAGAACGGCCTAACAATCGGTATGACACACGTCAGACATTTGACCAAATGACAGGTTGAATTTGCAAACTAGATCGTTATAAGGGTCATAGAATTTGTGAAATACTGACTTTAAACGAAACTGTTGGAACCCCGGCACCATCAACTTGTTTGTGAGTAGACTGCTTCGATTAAAACACTTACCATAAGCAGAACAAGCTCTTGCGTATCGAATCAGTTGAGATATATAAACACCATATGCAGGTGATAATGGAATATTGCTACATTAATATCGGAAGTTGAGGATAAAGAAACTGAAATAATCCCGTTTGTCATAAAATTGAGTTGTTAGTTTGCCGTTAATATCTACTTTCTTTTTTGTGAGTAAATATGTTTATTGGCATTTATTTGATTAGGATTTTACAAACCCCTACATTCCAACCTAACCAGTGGATTTGGGATATTTTATAGGGAAAACAATAGGTATACAACAATACTCATGAATAAAGAAAGAATAAAAGAGGGCAGAACAGTATGAAAAAAGTGTTACTTTGCCTACATAATCATTATACAAAAGTGGGCCAAGGTTTAAAGGTATATGACAGTCATATAATGACAGTATTTGCATCTACTTTACTAAATTGTGTACTTGACACTATTTATACATATATGAAAGGCAAAGATAACAAAACGCGATCGATCTCATAACTCCTATAAGCAATACAAAATAGATAGCCAAGCAAACACTGACCCCTGGACACAACAGAGGTGGGATCAGTTGCCTAGGAGGAGTAAACATTCCCTGTCGACCGGTCACACACGGCGTGAGCCCTTTATTCTGATCAGGTAAACGGAGTTATAAGTAGTTAAAACCAGTGTGCCAAGAACGGCATAACCATCGGTATGAAACGCGTCAGAGAGCATTTGACCTATTATAAATTCATAAAATTTTATTATTGTATTCTGAGTTGCCCAAATAACTTTCATTTCTTCAAAACACTTTCAACGAAGTTGTTTCTTATAACTACTTCCAATTCTATATTGTACACATTTGACATAGTCAGCTTAAATATATTAAACGCAAGTGTTTGGTTCTGACATCTAGAACAATATATATAATATTTAAGGTGGTAATTAATAATTTACTAATTTCATTCTCATCACATCAAAGAATATATTCTTTTATACAAGTTACAACATCTAAAGAAAACATGTTACTGATCCATTCATATACGTTCTTTATAAATCTTTAAACTAGTTCACATTCATACAATAGATGTTCAATACTTTCTTTTTGTTGGTTACAGAATGTACATAAATCTGTATCTGACTTGTGAATAATTTTTAAGAATGTGTTAGTAGTCAATATCCTATGGTTAACACGATGTTAAAGCCATTGTATTTTTCTATCTTTAACTAATAAGAATACATTAGTATTAATATATTACATTCATCATGTAAAATTTTAAACCTTTCATTCCATTTTAATTGGCCTATAGGTTTTACTTCATTATCATAAAGAGTATCATAAAAAAATATTTCCATTTTTGTCTAAAATCAAAGGAATTCAATGTGTTGGAATAAAGGTTTCTGTTAGATTAATCAGTTGATCAATCTTGGAATGTTTCTTTATTTTATTTATTACTTTCGTTACACTTAAATATTCTTCTTTTTTTTTTTAAAAAAAAATGGTTTTTGATTTGTTATATATAAATGTAAATTTGTTGTATTCCATTATCTTTCCATCATTGTCTAATAATGAATTCCGAAAGTTGATATTATTTTCACACCATTCCTTCAACATTACTTTGTTATTTACCTTTATGTACTCGTTATACCATAGAACACTAGACGACAATTGTTCTTGAGTAATGTTATCATCATGCGTATAACAATTGACAAGTGTATACCAAGACTGAAATACATCAAACCAAAACTGATTCTTAAATTTCTTCACTTTCTGTAAAGCATCAAGTGACCCTCAAGTAATAACTTGACTGATATCAATATCTACACCTATAACTGCCTGCCATTTGGCAGAACAATTGAGTAATTGTTTAATCTAGGATATTTTCATGGTGTCTATGAAATTCTCAATACCAATCATTTTAAGTCCCCCTTTTTCATAATTCTGCGTGACTACTATTTTAAACTTTAGAAATAGGACTCTTCCATAGGACTTCAATCTGATTTAGTTGTTGAATAATATCTTCAGATGGATTAGGTAAACAATAAACAGATGTACCAGTTCATATAGCAAGTGACTTAATTACAGTGATACGACTCATAGGGGTAAGATTTCGGAATGTCTACTTTCAATAAAATATCTAAGTATGAAGCAGAAGTGCACGACTCTGTGGTGTCTTTTATTTCGAGTTCACTGGGATATATCGAATCGACATATTAATGAAAATTATTATTGTTAATAGATAATACGTCGTCGATATATCTAAGTGTCGAACTGAAGGCCAAAGCAAGATATTTTTTCTTTTCACATAGAAGTTTTTGAATAAATTTTGCTTCATCGGAATATAAAACATGTCAGCTAACGAAGGAATGTTGGATCACCTGATCACCAAAGATCATGAAAATACTGTCAATGAGGAAATACAGCATTTTGTTTTTTAAATTTCAACTTCAAAGTACTTGTGCGTGGAATCACAGTGACGTTTAACAGGGGGATTTTTTTATGACTGAACACTGGATAGGAATATTTCCGTTTCCGTTTTCCAATTTTGTTGAAAAAGCAACTACTATGATGTCAAAAATCTAGTCTTTGATTTATCGTGAGGAATGGTTATGTAATGTATTGAAAGGTCATACGTTTTGATGTTGCTTTGAGAAAAGTTTTGCGATTTTAAGTTTACTAAAGACTTTAGAATATTCTAGAATCCACATTTGATTTATACCACTTCTGGCATATGTAGTCGCACAGTAGGTGTGAAGTTTCTCCTTCGCAGGTGTTAATATTTTCGTGAAGAGCAACGATAGGGGCTTGGTAGAACATTTACTGGATCCAGCAATGTATCTCTGTTTGTAAGGGGTTTTATGAAGTTTAGGAATCCAATATAGGTACGGTAACTCACATTCATCCGACCCATTGACTGGGATATTAAATATGTCTAAAACTGAAGCATGGTTTTTTAAGAATTCCGTCTTTTGGAAGGGCAGTTGGAGTATAAGTACGATTACCAAAAGTGAAAGTAATGCCAAGTTCGTTTAAAATACATTTGTCATGATGAGCATTAGAAACAAATACAATGCTGTTACAAGTTTTGTCAGCAGAAACCAAAACATATTCCTCATGTAGGCTATCTAATTCTTTTATCACTTCTGGTTTACTAAACACAGAAGGATAATTGGTACATGTACGTACTTTTGTTTTAATATGTCTAATGCGGGATTTTAATATTCCTCTTATACTTTTAATCCATTATGACATTGTATCAAATATGGATTATGGCTATTTGAGATATCTATTTAGGGACCAATAAAATAAATTACAGAAAAATAGAATAAACGGCCATTTTCGTAAAATCCCCCCATTTTCTACGTAACTCCATTCATAAGTTTTAGTATATAACGATTTTTCTTACGAATATTGAAAGTCCTCCTGATCCATATCCATAACACTTTTACTTTCAAGGAACAGAAAACAATTACTTTATTCTAGATATCAAACAAGAACTTGATTTTGGGTTGGTATTCCCTTTCTTTTGTAAATGAGCTGATTGGCTCATATATCTCCACATCATGTGTACATCTATAAGTAAAGAGATAAACGGGTACTGCATTATCACAGTTTTCTCATTGGTCTCCCTCTAATGACGTGTGATAACAGCAAAACGTGGGTAAGCCTTTATGTAAATATATGTTCAATATATTTAGATTCAAACTATATGCATCTTGGAGTCTTTTCATACAGATAAAGAAATTACCTTGACTTGGACACACTGTCATGTTAGTGTGTAAATTTGATTAGATCACCTCCCTCCTGAGATATGATTTCATGCGTCTATATGTTTAACCTCAATTTCATTTTCAATTTGTCTACTTTGAAACTTTATCTGAATTGATGTTAATTCATTAATATTGTCTCATATAGCATGTGGAATGTTTATCAGTTACATTGTTTCTTTTAACACTTTTAATTGGAATAAAGTACTTTTATTTATTGTTACAATGTATTTCTGTTCTATTGATATGCCATAAGTGGTGTAAATCAAAAGTAGATTTTAACTTCTAAACAATTGAAATCACAAAACTTTTCTTAAATCAACATCAAAAGGTATGACTTTTCAACTCTTTACCCGACCATTCATCATGATAAATTAAAGACTAGATTTTTTGACATCATAGACAGTTGCTTCTTCAACAAAAATGGAAAACGGAAATATTCCTATCCAGTGTTCAGTCATTCAATGAAAGTAGATATTAACTGCAAACTAACAACTCAACTTTATGACAAACGGGATGATTTCAACTTCTCCATCGTCAATTCCCCATATTTATGCAGCATTATTCCATTATCACTTGCATATAGTGTTTATATATCCCAACTGATTCGATACGCAAGAGCTTGTTCTGCATATGGTCAGTTTTTAAATCGAGGCCAGCTACTGACAAACAAATTGATGGTACAGGAGTTTCAACAGTCTCGTTAACATTTCGTAAAATCAATGGTCGTTATAATGATATAATTTGCCAATACAACTTCTCATTGGGTCGGATGCTGTCTGACGTGTTTCATACCATTTATTAGACCGTTCTTGGCACACTGAATTTGACTGAATTTGACGGATACCTCCGTTTACATTATCAAGATATAGGACCCATGGCGGGTGTGACCGATCGACAGGGGATGCTTACTCCTCCTAGACTGCTGATCCCATCTCTGGTATGTCTAGGGGTCCGTGTTTGCTCAACTATCTATTTTGTATTGCTGATAGGAATTCTGAGATTGATCATTGATCGTTATCTTCACCTTTCATACTAAAGTAACTAACTAAAGATGATGCAATGTGAATGATTTAGATAATGCAATGTGAATGATTTAGATACTGCAATGTGAATGATTTAAATAATGCAATGTGAATGATTTAGATACTGCAATGTGAATGATTTAGATAATGCAATGTAAATGATTTAGATACTGCAATGTGAATGATTTAAATAATGCAATGTGAATGTTTTAGATACTGCAATGTGAATGATTTAAATAATGCAATGTGAATGATTTAAATAATGGAGCGTGAACGTTAGTAATGGTGAATGCTATACCTTGCATTGCGTACTGGTTAAATGCTGATATATCTCCCCAATGAAAGCTGACGATAACGAACAGCGATCAATGAATTCCTATCAAGAAAACATAATAAACAAGTGGGGAATCACGGATCCCTGGGTATTGCAGAGGTGGGATCAGCTGACTAGGAAGAGTAAGGATCCCGTGTCGGCCAGTCACATCCAATGTGATGAATGTATATGCCAATGCCAAATTATCTATCCATTAGAAGTCCGTTTACTTAGTCTTAGAATTCATTTTGTAACATATTATCAACTGCAATATTATCACCTCTACATTATCACCTGCATATGGTGTTTATATGTCTCAATTGATTCGATATGCAAGAGCTTGTTCTGGGTATAGTCAGTTTTTAAATCGAGGTAAGCTACTGACAAACAAGTTGATGGTACAGGGGTTTCAACAGTCTCGATTGAGGTAAGCATTTAGCAAATTCTATGGTCGTTATAACGATCTAGTTCGTCAATACAACCTCGCATTGGGTCAAATGCTGTCTGACGTGTTTCATACCGATCGTTAAGCCGTTCTCAGCACACTGATTTTGACTGCGGATAACTCCGTTTACCTGATCAGATATAGGGCTAGCGGCGGGTGTGACCGGTCAACAGGGGATGCTTCCTCCTCCTAGGCATCTGATCCCACCCTGGTGTGTCCAGGGGTCCGTGTTTGCCCAACTATCTATTTTGTATTGCTTATAGGAGTTATGAGATTGATCACTGTTCCTTATCTTCACCTTGCATATTACCATGAACTATCCCCACACAGATACAGCTGGAGACAGGTGTGTTTCTGAATTTCTGTCTATCTGTATTTTGATTTGCCACTTTCTGTCTAGCCATGCTGTTATCTAATTGCCACTTTTGATGGAAATATTCAATAGTAATAAAAGTTTATTACATTCATGCAATAAAACAGTAAATTAATCTTCTAGTAAAATATCCTAAAACTATTTAGGATGATCAGAATAGTCGGAATCAAAATAGTAACATTGTGATGAACTTGAAACCATTTTTATGCAAGGTATGTTAAAACATAAGTAAACATAGATTCATGAGCGCTTTATAAATTCTCATCATTGATACAAACCAACAAATGAAGATAACAATCAAAGATAAATCATGGCTATTTTTTACGATCCACTATTAATCACAGCATTAATCGGTTTCGTAGATTTATATCACATATCATTACAAAAGAAATAACAACAAAAACGTATAGTAAACACTATAAGAAATTTAAAAAATGTAAATAATGCAAATTCACATAAATAAACAATTTGAAATTAACGTAAATACATATCTAAAAACACAACTAAATATATAAAGATTTAAAGTAAATACAATGTGGACATTAAAATAGTAGATCTGAGTTAAATACATAGATGCATGAGATCATATCTATGGAGGGAGGTGTTCTTATTGTACACAGCTACACACTAGCCTGACAGTGTTTCCATGTCATGGCAGTTTCTATATCTGTATGCAAAGATTCCAGGATGTACACAGTTTGTGTATAAAATATACTCAAGTCACGTGATAGACACACATTAAACATCACGTGACCCGAAGTTATTCCGTTGTCCAAATTACATTGGGCGGTGAGTAAGAAGCTAAGTAGTTGTAGATAATCTCCAGTTGACAGAGACCCTGAGGAATAAATGAAGTTTGCCTCTGACAGGTACATGAAGTAGATTTGGAGCGACTTTTCTAGTTCATCTAGCTGAACATCTGGACGGATAGTCTGTAACATAAATGTGAAATTGCACTTATGCACATTGATGGACAAAAATAGATGTTTGTGTTTCATTAGCTTGTTCTATTCCCTTACACATACATCACATCAATTCATGATTCTTCTGGGTATTTTGAATATTTGAAATACGCTTGTATTGTAATTATCTAATTTGCGATGTTGTTGTTTTCGTTTTCTAGACGTAAAGATAGTCAGGATTTTCCCAATTTTTAGAAAATGCAAGTTTTTAGTAGTAAATAAAAGAAATATTTCAATTGTGAAAGCACAGCATCATAATCTTGATTTTGTTCCAAACAGTTCCATTTGCGAGGAACTATACAAAAAAGCTGAAAAATTGCAATGAATTACCTTGTTTAGTCTGTAGAGATGTATATTGGATTGTATCCTTTCGTCATACTGTACAATTACGTGTGCTTCTCTCTAGCAAAATATAAAATCATTATGAAAATTTATCTACAATATTGGTGACATTTTCGTTACCAATTAAACATTCTTTCGTTTAAATCATAGTTACAGCGTTATTTCCTAGTTATATTTTACGATACAGTTAATCCATTACATTTCATTTAACTATCAAGGTAAATTTAAACAGTTGACCTACCATGACCTGAATCCATCTGAGTGCATTCTGTCTGATATGGAATAAGTTGTTGATGTTACATCTTCTGGGTCGCCTTGCCACATGGCCACCACATGGCGTTTGTATGACTTCCATCGTCTTTTGAGACACACAGGGGGCGTTTGTCTTGTATGCACCTTCTGAAGATCTGAATGACGCATTCCTCTCGTCTAGAAATATCTCTGTATTTAAGACATCCTTTGATTCAGGTGTAGAGTTTATTGAATGTTCTTGTAAATCAAGTGTTTCCCGCCCTTCTGTTGAAATGTTAATAAGTCCTGGAGTGTGATCAAGGCTTGCTTGTTTTGTGGTAGTGTCATCGAAAGGCGGGGTTTGTGGGTGGAAGGAGCTAACCTTATCCTTGATAGAATTATTTACTTCAGATATTTTTGTGTTGATAACACTCACAGTGGCGGGATCATTGACATCAATAATTTCTGTGTCGATTGTACGCATACGTGCTGTCCGATACACCGGGGAAAGGTGGACGTAAGAGCAAGGAATAATCAGTACGATAAAATAATCTGAAAAATAAATCCATTGAAATAAGAAACTTGTAATCTACAGAATATCATTAGGGAAAGGTTACATTTTTTCAGGTGAATCAGTTAAATTCATAATTGTGGTCTCTACGATGACTTATTCCGTGTATTATATAGTGACATTATAAAGGAGATGATAATGTACATATAGAATTAGAGGCACATATGGATTAAAAAAAACTCCCACTTACGCATTTTGTTTTAAAGTTTTTTCAATTCTTTCCAAATTATGTTTCTTCAAATATATAATCTTTTCCCTGCTTTTCTGACTCCTCAGTCAAGAACACTTTTATAGTGATTCCGGACAGGTACAACTACATTCATTTATATTATTAATCCAATTTCTCTTTTATTCTATATTTAGCTATATAACTTTTGTATCTGTATTGTAAAGAAGCAGACTTACATTTGTTATCATTAGAGAGCGAGACCACCAATGAAACCATGGTGTGATAACATGTAGTTTTATCTGATTCACGTGTACATAAATATAGTTTTTATTGTGTACATTGATATACATATATAGTTACGAAAGGGATATCGACTGAAAGTGAAGAACTCGTATGCGGGTGAAAGTGTTTCTTGTACATATATTATCATTGATATGAATAAGAAAATATGTGAAACATTAGGAGAATGTCAGTTACATGTACATGACCAGGGGAAGATTATGAACAGCGATCAATGCTGAAATTCCCATAAAGACCACAAAATTAAGAGGTGGTAAAATATGGACCCCTGGACATCCCGAAAACGATATCAGGTGTCTATGAGTATTACATGTATATGTAAGGATTCCTTTGTGAGCCGCCACACCTTCCGTACGTTTTATATATTGATAAGGTAAAAGCAGGAATCCGTAGTCAAAATAAGGGTGCAAGAAAACGGCTTAACAACTGGTTTGAAACACATTAGACAGCATTCGACACAATGACAGGTTGTATTTGCAAAGCAGATCATTATAATGATCACAGAATTTGCAATATGCTGACTTTAGTTAACAATTAATAGCTAGCCCCTAAGAACACTCATGGAATTTTCTTCAATGTTTCTTAGTAATACTTGGATTTTATCCTAAAAAATATCAAAAAGTCAACATAAGTAATCAGGTTAGGTTTGGACGATAATGAGATTGAATTTCTCTCTTTCGTTGGTCCCAAAGGCAAACAATGCACAACTTGAGAAAAATAACTCAAAGACTAAGATTTTTTATTAACACCACAAATATTGTTTGTCATATATAGTTATAGAAGTTAAACTCACCCAGTTTGAAAATCAACATTAATGTGAAATTCAAAATGTAACTAAGGATAACACGGAGAAGGTTTGACCCTGATATTGGACAAGTTTACACAAATCATGGTATTTCTCAGACATTATAGACATCCCGACAACAAAACACCCTGCTCATACACTGTCTTATTTTATTTCATTTTTACGATCAGTCAAGTAAATATCTTAAGTAATGAATAAAAATACCAAATGAGGTTAAATCTGAAACTATATCAAATTTCGTATTCCTGCCTCCTCCCTTTCCAAAATGAATTTTAAGAGATACTTCAAGTGGAAATAAACTTCTAACTTTTCTATACTTTAAATATTTAATAGTTCACAAATTATATATTTGAGAATTTAACATCACAATAGTAGAATGTTGCTATGAGCCATTTAAGAATAATCTACTGTGGTTTTTGCAGTTGACGTTTTAACATTCACAATGATTGTATTAATGCAAAACTTATACGGTACCAATTTTGATACACCAGATGCGCATTTCGACAAATAATGTCTCTTCAGTGATGCTCAAGCCGACATTTTGGAAATTCGAAATGTCAAAAAACTTGTAACACATAAAAGGGAAACTAGAGTGCCAAAAAACTGTAGCCAAATTCGTCCAAGGATCAGAGCTATGCAGGAGGGAGATATCATCCTTAATTCTGAAATGAATTTCTAAATTTTATCACGGCAATTAAATATACATCCGTATCTTCAAGCTAGTAACGAAGTACTTAGCTACTGGGCTGTAGAGACCCTCGGGGACTAACAGTCCACCAGCAGAGGCCTCAAACCAGAGGTCATAATGTAAAACTTAGACGGTACCAATTTTGATGCACCAGATGCGCATTTCGACAACTATTCCTGTATCATTTCGTTCCAATTTATGTAGTACAATAGTACAAAATAGTACAATATAGTACAATTCAAATGACTGTATTCAGTCATCTAATTCATATTAACTCTCCATTTTGTATTCCTTATTGCAGTTATGAGATTGATAACTGCTCGTTAGTTTCACCTTTCTTCAACCTGGAAATGTTTTTTTTGTATGTGTTGCATAAAATGCCATATTTTCATAAAAATGCATAAGGCTACTATGTATATGTAAAAAGAGTCTGAATTAATTTCCATTCCTGTTAAGAATTGATTCCATCTAATTCATCTTTATTGTTATTTACGTTCTTTTTCTAAATTTTGACAGAACTATTCGATGAACATTTGAAGATAACGAACAGTGATCAATCTCATAACTTTTATAAAGAATACAAAACTACGAATAGGGCAAACACGAACCACTGGACATGTATGTACCAGAGATGGGACCAGGTGCCTTGGAGAAGAAATCAATCCCTGTCGACAGGTCACATCCCTATATCTTGATTAGGTAAACAGGATAATCTGTAGTCAAAACCAGGGTGCCAAAATATCACCAATTGGTATGAAATACGTCAGTTAATAATGACAATGCATGTAAAATGTATTGTATATTACCGTTAGACAAAACAAATCAAACTTTTAAAAATGTTACCTGATACTACATTTTGTCATTAAAACATTTTTGAATACATTGAACATACTTTTTAAACTGTAAAGCGTGTTATGACATAGTTGCAATTATGTAGCCCTATCCGATTTTTTTTATTCTGTCGTTTTGCAGATAGGGCTACTATTCCATAGGATCTCTGTAATGGTGCAAAATAATTTAACGAATAACCGATAATAAGCTCCGTGTATTAGTCTCAAATGTTGTTTATGCCAAAAGGAGTACCGACTTTGTGCTGAGCATGTTTAATAATGGTGTTTTTCATTAAACATCATGTACAGCATGCAAAATTTTTCGTCTGCTCCGCCGTGCTTGTTATCGCGAGATATCGAAGGTGGATCTACTGAAAAACCTAAACATTGACAATCTGCGCGGAAATGTAGTTACTCGAGCCATTCCGACAAAGAAAGGAAAATCATATGGTTGCAGAAAGAATTGACACTTTGTTGTTCGTTTTTTAACTTGATATCAAATTTAACCCGTATTAATACCGACAAAATAGCTTTCTCCTCCGTACTTGTCCATTGATGTAAATACTGCCTGATATGGCATATGCAAATAACTTGACAATCGGAAGTTGAAACTTCAGTACATCAAAGATAGCGCACAAATATGAATCGGGAAATTGGAATATATCGAAATTGTTGAAAACGGTAGAATAGAGCTTCACAAATCGTAAGTTGCAGGTTGTGAATTTATATATTGACTAAGAAACATAGAGTGTCATTTTATTTACGTAAAGAAAGTCAGCAAATGTTTAGACTGATCGAAAATGTTGCGGGAGTGAATCACTCCCGCGTTTGCACCATTACGGAGATCCTAAGGAGTTATAGCCCTCTCCAAAAAAAATCGGAGAGGGTTACATTATTGCAGCTATCTATCACACAATGCACGAAGAAACACTAAATGAGCATTTAAGACATAAATTTCATTTTTTGAAATAAGTAAGGGTAAAATCACGATCCTTCATGCTGACATACTTTATCAATGAATGGCAATTTCAAGAAGAAAATATATTTTGTTATATTTACGTTCTAATTTTATTTCTATTCAAATTTCCAGTCGTTCAAATAGACATAATATATTCGTGAAGTCTCATAGGTTCATTGTCGAAAACTGCAGCACGTTCATGAACAAATGGTTTTCATTTCAAGATATTACAGGTAAAAACACTGAAAATCTAAATGTAAAATGACGGTGTCAAAAAACCTCATCATTCAAATCAACATATATTTACACAAAGGCTTACCCACGTTTAGCTGTTATCACACGTCACTAAAGGGAGACCATTGAGAAAACTGTGATAATGCAGTGCCCGTTTATCTTTTTACCTCTAGATGCATATAATATGGATGTAGATGAGCCAGTCATCTCATTTACAAAAGAAAGGGAATACCAGCCCAAAACGAAGTTCTTGTTTGATATGTAGGATAAAGTAACCATCTTCCTTGAAAGTAAAATGCTATCGATTTGGATCAGGAGTTTCTAAATTCGTAAGAAAAATCGTTATATACTAAAAATTGTCAAACGCATGGAGTTACCCAGAAAAGAAAAGAAAAGCAATTGCCACGAAAATGGCCGTTATTTTCATTTTTCTGTAATTTATTTTATTTGTCTCTAAATAGCCATCTCAAATAGTTATAATTCATTTGATCAGTACATGTAAAAAGCATTATTTACAAGGATATGCTTTTCAGTATATTGACATTTTACAAAAAATAATACAGGAAATGGGGGATGATATGTGTTTTACCAATTTTGGCACACTGATTTTGACTACGGATAACTCCGTATACCTGGTCAATATATAGGGCTCATCAGTCTTCATAAATATATAAATGAAGACAACAGAGATAGATTATGACTATTTATTAACTATCCACTATATATCACATCATTAAGCGCCATCCTAAATGTATATAACATGTGAGTAGAAAAGAAATAACAAAAAAGTATAACAAACATTAAAATGGATTTTTAAAAAATCTATAAATAAGTAATATAATGTAAATACATTTCTGGAATTAAATATCAACACATACAGTTTCAAAGTAAAAATAAATGGACATACAAATAGTAGATTTGGATTAGATATATATAGATGCATGAGATCATATCTATGGAGGGAGGTGTTCTTATTGTACACAGCTACACACTAGCCTGACAGTGTTTCCATGTCATGGCGGTTTCTATATCGGTATGCAAAGACTCCAGAATGTACACAGTTTGTGTATAAAATATACTTAAATCACGTGATAGACATACATTATACATCACGTGATCAGTAGTTATCCCGTTGTCCAAATTACATAAGGCGGTCAGTAAGAAGCTACGTAGATGTACAAAATCTCCAGTTGACAGAGCCAGTGTGGAATAAATGGAGCTTGCCTCTGACAGGTACATGAAGTAGATTTGGAGCGACTTTTCTAGTTCATCAAGCTGAACATCTGGACGGATAGTCTGTAACATAAACGAGACATTTCTTTAAAAATATATCACTTCTTATACACATAGCTATACAGAAATCAATCAGTATTTTTCTTGCATTATCCTATTCAATTCCATTACATTTACATCAGATCATTTCACGATTCTACTGGCATTTTTTAAAATTTCAACTAGACATAAGAAAAGCAAAGATAACAAAAATTGCTCAATCTCCTATAAGGAATGCAAATTGAGAGTTGGGCAAACACGGACCCCTTGATATACCAGGGGTGGAATCAGGAGTAATCATCCCCTGTTTACCGGTTACACCCGCTATGAGACATATATCTTGATCAGGCCTAGGTCAACTGAATAATCCTAAGTCAAAATCAGTGTGCCAAGAACGGCGTAGATATCGGTGTAAAACCAGTCAGACAGCGAATTACGAATAACTAATTGTCGATTAAGTTTTCTTTTCCTAGATTAAAGGATAGGTGTCGTTTTTCGATATTTCACAAAAGTAAACTTTTAGCAGTAAACAAAAGAAATACTTCAACCGAAAAGTATGTTCACATCATTTCGATTTTATTCTAAACACTTTTATTTGAGAGGAAGTATGACACAAAGCTTAAAGATCACAATGAAATACCTTGTTTAGTCTGTACAGATGTATATCGGATAGTATATGGTCGTCATCCTGTACAATTACGTGTGTGTCTCTCTGGCAAAATATAAAATTAGTAATGAAAATTTCTCTACAATATTGGTGACATTTTTGTTAGCAATTCAACATCATTTTGCTAGCCACTCAACAATGATATTTTCTTTAAACGACATGTACAACGTTATTTCCTAGTTATATTTTACGATACAGTCAATCTATTATATTTCATTTAACTATCAAGGAAAATTTTAACGTTTGACCTACCATGACCTGAATCCATTTGAGTGCATTCTGTCTGATATGGAATAAGTTGTCGATGTTACATCTTCTGGGTCGCCTTGCCACAGGGCCACCACATGGCGTTTGTATGGCTTCCATAATCTTCTGGGACACACAGGGTGCGTTTGCCGTGTAGCCACTTTCTGAAGATTTCAATGACGCAATCTCGTCGTCTAGAAAGATCTCTGTATTTAATACATCGCTTGACTCTGTTTTAGAGTTTATTGAATACTTAGGTAGATCAAGTGTTTCTTGCCCTTCTGTTGAAATGTTAATAAGCCCTGGAGTTTGATCTTGGCTTGCTTGTTTTGTGGTAGTGTCATTAAGAGTCGGAGTTTGAGTGTGGACGGACCTAAACTTGTCTTCTGTAGCATTATTTACTTCAGATGTTTGTGTGTCGATGGGATTCACAGTGGCAGAAGCTTTGACATCAACAGTTTCTGTGTCGATTTCATGCATATTGGCTGACCGATACACGGGAGAAAGGTGAACGTAAGCGCAGAAGGTAATAAGTAGGACGAAATAATCTGAAATAAGAAAAGGCTTGATACAATCTGTGGAAAGAAATAAAGATTTTTTTAAAATATGTATTAAGATGATTTCATAGCGGTTTTCACAATGACTTATTCGCTGTGTATTATATAGTGACATTGAATGTAACGGAGGTGATGATGTTACAGATTACATCTAGAATTAAAACCACAGATGAAAAAAAAACCTCACTTACGCATTTTGTTTTTAAAAACAAAGTTCTTTCAAATCTTTCTAGATTATTTTTCTTCAAAATAATTGATAATCTTTCTTCACTGCCTTTCTAACTCTTCAATCAAAAACAATTTAATAGCAATTTAGGACAGGTACAACTACATTTATTCATAATTGATTCAAATTCCCTTTCATCCTATATTTAGCTAGATTCAAAATATCGCCTCTGTAACTACAGTATTAAGAAGCAGATATCATTAGAGAGCCAAACCGCCAATGAAACCACGTTGTGATAACATGCAGTATAGTTTGTGTGTTCACGTGTATTGTCTATATTAAGATAAATACAAAAGGGATACCAACTGAAAATGAAGAACGCGTATGTGAGTGAAAATGATCATCATGTGTTACTTGTAAGAAAAATTTCATTAATATGGATAAGAAAATCTGTAAAACGTGTGTTGTATATCAGTTTGTGTGTATGAAAGGCGGAGATAACGAACAGTGACCAATCTCATCAATTAGCAATATAAAATAGAAAGTTGGGCAAAGACGAATCCTTGGATATACCAATATCCGTAGTCAATATAAGTGTGCAAAAAACGGCCCAACAATTGGTTTGAAATACGTCAGACAACAGTTGCCCCAATGACAGCTGATATTTAGAAATTAGATTATTATGATAACCATATAATATGTAAGATGCTGACTTTAATGTAGCTAATGATAGCCAACTCTCAAAATACTCATAAAATTTTTGAATGTTTTCCTGAAAAAAACAAACAGGTGAAATCAGGTTCAATTTAGGTGATCATGAGATTGAAATCCTCTCTGTCGTTGTCTCTGAAGGTAAACAATGCCAAAAGTGAGAAAACTAACACAAAGGCCAATAACATTATTATTAACACCTGAAATATTGGTTGTCATATATAGTTATATATACGTTAAATTCACACGGTTAGAAAATCAACATTAATTGGAAATTGAAAATGTATCGAAGGAAAACGCAGAGATGATTTGACCCTGTAATTGGACAAAAGTACCCAAATTATGGCGTTTCTCAGACACAATAAAAATCCGATTCGTAAAATTTCTTATTGTATTTAATTTTTACAATCAGTCGAGTAATATCTAGAATATTAAATAGAAACAAATACGTGTTGGCATGTTTCATTGCTTAGTGGCTTTTTTGTGCGCCACCTTTTTGATATTATTAGTGTTTTTATATGTATATTGGCTTGGATCAATTTGTGTAATTTACATGTTTATTTGCTCATTTGCAAACCTAATCATTACTAAACGGTTGTTTGTATTAAGTTGTCCCAGCCAATTAATTTTGTATAGTTTTGTCTATTACGTCACTTCGTTTGAACTTGTTTTATTACGTCATTTGTTTGATTATGATAATAAATGACATATTTACATAAAATATGTTTTTCATTAGACATTTCATTGATTATCCAATCACATAAACTGAGCTACGGAAATGCCAGAGGTTTTTGCTCATATACGGGTTTTTTATTTCAAAATTGCGGAATAAGAAAAATATTAAATAGAATTGATATCACAATAAAGTATGATATTTCGAACTTGTTTAAATAACAATTTTTTCTATATGTCTGATTATGCGGATGTCACTGGTCAATGGGGGAATCTTCGTACACACGCGCAAGAGGAATTTTCGTTTGATAAATGCATCATAAAAAGAATTATAAGGCTCATTTCCTAAGTCATTCCAGTGTGTAAAGATTTCAAAGATAAAAACAATGAAAATCTAAATATAAATTTATGATCGTACATGTCAACAATTTTCATGATTCAAATCAATCTACAACCGAACATAACTATTTATCACTGAGTATTAAACTGCCTTACAGAAGTATATCGCACATTACTAGAACAGAAGTACATTATAACAATAAATAAAAGTACTTTATTCCAATTTAAAAGTGTAACTGATAAACATTCCACATGCTATATGAGACGATATTAATGAATTAACATCAATTCAGATAAAGTTTCAAAGTAAACAAATTGAAAATGAAACATAACAAAATTGGGGTTAAACAAATAAAAACAAAACAAAAAACAAACAAAAAAACCGCATGAAATCATATCTCAGGAGGGAGGCGATCTAATCATACAAATTTACACACCAACATGACTGTGTCCAAGTCAAGGCGATTTCTTTATCTATATGATAGGACTCCAAGATGCTTATAATTTGTATCTAAAAATATTGAACATATATTTACATAAAGGCTTACCCACATTTTGCTGTTATCACACGTCATTAGAGGGAGACCAATGAGAAAACTGTGATAATGCAGTACCCGTTTATCTCTTTACTTCTATATGTACTCATGATGTGGAGATATATGAGCCAATCAGTTCATTTACTACAGAAAGGGAATACCAACCCGAAATGAAGTTCTTGTTTGATATGTTGGATGAAGTGTTTATTTTCTGTTCCTTGAAAGTAAATTCTATGGATATGGATCAGGAGGACTTTCTGTATTCGTAAGAAAATCGTTATATACTAGAAATTATCAAACGCATGGGGTTACACAGAAAATGAAAAAAGCAGTTACCACGAAAATGGTCACTATTTTTATTTTTCTGTAATTTATTTTATTTGTATCTAAATACATGTAACTATCTCAAATAATTTTATTCAATTTGATCAGTGCATGTAACACGCTTTATTTACAAGGACATGCTATTCAGTATATCGACATTGTGAAATAAATGATACAGGAAATGAGGGATGATGTGTGTTTGGTCGTTCTTTGCACATTGATTTTGACTACGGATAACTCCGTTTACCTGATCAAAATATCCTCCAACAGGGGATGCTTACTCCTCCTAAGCACATGATCCCAATTCTGGTTTATCCAGGGGTCCGTGTTTGCCCAACTATCTATTTTGTATTGCTTGTAGAAATTATGAGATTGTTCACTGTTCGTTATCTTCACCTTTCATTGATAAAACAGAAATGCCCCGAATGAAAAGTAAATAGCTTACCTTTGTCCCGTAGATTCTTCAAATTTAGTGCAGAAAAGTAGACGTCAAAATTGATGTGGTTACTTTTACAAGTACTTGAGGCATTGTTTTCTTAATAAGAGAGAGAGAGAGAGAGAGAGAGAGAGAGAGAGAGAGAGAGAGAGAGAGAGAGAGAAGAGAGAGAGAGAGAGAGAGAGAGTGTGTGTGTGTGTGTGTGTGTGTGTGTGTGTGTGTGTGTGTGTGTGTGTGTGTGTGTGTTCTCGAAAACAATCAACACAACAAATTTCAACATCTCATTTAAGTAGATGAAAGGTGAAAATAACGAACAGTGATATATGATTTACGTTCACTAAACTGTAGATTACCTTCCTCTTGCAAAGATCTTATCCTTAGACGAATTTGACTCCATTTTTTGGCACTCTGTTTTCCCCTAAAATAGCTCTAACAAGTTTATCATTATTTCGGATTTCAAACATTTCGGTTGAACATCTCTGAAGAGACATTATTTGTTGAAATCTGCATCTGGTGCATCAAAATTGGTACCGTATAAGTTTTACATGTGCAAAAATTATATCCCCGGTAAATGGTATGTTTTCTGTTGGATATGGAATGCATGGCTAGGAAATGAACTACATTCCTAACTTCATCTACTTAATATGTATTTCATAACATGACACATATATCATTATGTGGAATGGGGGTTGACGTTTATCTTACCCATTCTTAGACCGTTTCTTATCCACTGATTTTGTCTTCGTATTACTCCGTTTACCAGATCAACACACGGGGCTCACGGAAGTAGTGACTGCGCGGGTATGTTAAGGCGGGTTATGCTCCATTTATGCACGTAAACTGCATAATTTTTAGAATCTGTCCTACACAAAGAGAGGGAACTACCAACTCTTAAAAACTATTTTGGTTGTTTACATGAGAACATTTTGCATCATAACAACATGACAAACATGCGCTTCCGTATGACGTCATCGTATAACTGTTGTAAATAGATCATAGATGTACCTTAATAGAAAATAGAAAAGTAACACACTACCCCAGGGTTTAAATATTGGTGTAACTGGCAATAATGACGGTAATACGCCCATATTATATATATCTTGATCAAGTAGACGGAGTTATTTGTAGTAAACATGAATGTGCCAAGAAGGACGTAACAATCGGCATGCAACACCTCAGAAGGCATTTGACCCAATGATACGTTGTATTTCCAAACTAGATCGTTATAACGACAAATAGAATTTCCAAAATGCTGACTTTAAACGAAACTGTTGAAACCCTTGCACCATCATCTTGTCTGTCAGTAGCCTGCCTCGACTTAAAAACTGACCATACGCAGAACAATCTTTTACGTATCGAATCAGTTGAGGGATATAAACACCATATGCAGGTGATAATGGAATATCGCTACATAAAATGAGACGTTAACGATGGAGAAGCTGAAATCATCCCGTTTCTCATAAAGATGAGTTGTTACTTTACCGTTAATATCTACTTTCAATAAAACATCTAAGTATGAAGCAGAAGTGGACGACTCTGCAGTGTCTTTTATTTTGAGTTCGCCGGGATGTATCGAATCGACACATGAATGTAACTTATCATTGTTAATAGATAAGACGTCATCGATATATCTAAATGTCGAATTTAAGGCCACAGCTGATATTATTTCTTCTCAAGTGCAAGTTTTTGAATCAATTTTGCTTCATAGGAATATAAAAGCAGGGCAGTTAACAAAGGAGCACAATTCATGCATATGGAAATTCCAACATACTGTTGAAAGTCGTAATCACCAAAGACCACAAAGATATTCTCAATGAGGAACTCCAGCATATTTTTTATTTCAACTTCAGAGTACTTGTGCATGGAATTAGAATAGTGTTTAACAAAGTATTTTTTATGACTGATCACTAGATATGAACATTTTTGTTTTCTTTTTTATTGACGAGGCACCTTTTTATGATGTCAAAAAGTTTAGTCTGTAATTCATCGTGAGGAATGGTCATGTGAAGTGTTGAAAAGACAAACGTTTTGATGTTATTGATTTGAGAACAGTTTTGCGATTTCAAGTTTACTTTTTTAAAATCCACATTTGATTGGCATCACTTCTGGCATATGTAGTTGCACAGTACGTTTGCAGTTTCTCCTTCACAACTGTTACTATTTTCATGAGGAGCAAAGATAGCAGCTTGGTAGAACACTTACTGGGTCCAGCAATGTATTTTTGTAAGAATTTTTATGAAGTTTAGGAATCCAGTATAGGTGCGGTAACTCATATTCACCGGACCCATTGACTAGGATATTAAATGTGTCTAAAACTGAAGCCTTGTTTTGAAGAATTTCGTCTTTGAAAGGGCAGTTGGAGTGTTAGTACATGTACGATTACCAAAAGTGGAATTAATGGCAAGTTCCTTTACAACACAGTTGTGATAATTAGCCTTACAAACAAAGACAATGTTGTTGGAAGCTTTGTTAGCTGGAACCAAAACATATTCCTCAAGTAACCCATCTAACTCTTTTATCACTTCTGATTTACTAAACACAGAAGGATAGATGGTACATACGTTTGGTTTAGTATTTCTAATGCGGGATTTTAATTTTCCTCTTTTACCTTTAATCCATTCTGACAATGTATCAAGATGTTTTTCATATTTAGTTCATAGTCTGGTATTATCTTAGACAGGATTCATAATAGTGATGAAGTTCTGTCGCCAATTGAAAGACCGAGGTTCTCTGTATTTAGGACTTTTTGGGGTTCTCATTTTCAACCATATCAACATCACCAGTAATGAAATGTCCAGCTGGACTATAGTTGAAAGAAGGTAAAAAAGAACACATAGATCGATTAAGTACAATATTGTCTATATCTAGACATTGCAAAGTATGCCGATAATTAAAAAGTTGGGTTGCAATAGTAGACGTAAATTTGTAGGAAATACAGGGTGTAGACTTGGACTTGAAATAAGTGGGAGTACATGACTGATCTCTTTCATGAAGAAAAATGTTGCTTATGTTGACGGCATCTATTCCTTTGTTTATAAATTTGGTCTTAATGAATTGGCAGCATGATTTGGAAGGAATATCATCCATGATCCGTGGTGATTAGATAATAGAATGTGAATGATTTAAATACTGCAGTATGAGTGCTAGTAATGGTGACTTTTATTTCTTGCATTGCGTACTGGTTAAATGCTGATATATATCCCTAATGAAAGCTGACGATAACGAACAGTGATCAATCAATTCCTATAAAGAAAACATAATAGACAGTTGGACAATCACGAATCCCTGGATATTGCAGAGGAGGGATCAGCTGACTAGGAAGAGTAAGGATCCCGTGTCGGTAAGTCACATGTAAAACTTATACGGTACTGCATCCAATGTGATGAATGCATATGTCAATGCCAAATTATCTATCCATTAGAAGTCCGTTTACATGGTGTTAGAATTCATTTTCTAATATATTACCATGAACTATCCCCATACAGATACAGATGCAGGATGCTGTTTCTGAATTTCTGTGTATCTGTATTTTGATTTGCTACTTTCTATTTAACCATGTTGTTGCCTAATTGTCACTCTTGCTGGAAATATTCAATAGCAATAAAATGTTATTATATTTATGCATTAAAACAATAATTTAATCTACCAGTGAATTACTTTAATACTATATGGGATGATCAGCAGAGTCAGAATCAAAATAGTAACATTGTGATGAACTTAAACCCCCTTTTTGTGCAAGGTACATGTGTTAAAACATAAGTAAACATAGATTCATGAGCGCTTTATAAATTATCATCATTGATACAAATAAACAAATGAAAATAACGAGCAAGGATAATTTATGGCTATTTATTTACTATCCACTATTAATCACAGCATTAATAGGTCTCGTAGATGTATATCACATATGAGTAGAAAAGAAATAACAAAAAACGTATAACAAAAAAGATTGTAAGAGATAAAAAAAAAAAAAAAAATTAAATAATGGAAATTCACATCAATAAACAGTTTGAAATTAATGTAAATACATATCTAAAAACACACCTACATGTAAATATATATAGATGTAAAGTAAATACAGTGTGGTCATTAAAATAGTAGATTTGAGTTAAATACATAGATACACGAGATCATATCTTTGAAGGGATGTGTTCTTATTGTATAAGGCTACACACTCGCCTGACAGTGTTTCCATGTCATGGCGGTTTCTATATCTGTATGCAAAGATTCCAGGATGTAGATGGTTTGTGTATAAAATATACTCAAGTCACGTGATAGACACACATTAAACATCACGTGATCCGAAGCTATTCCGTTGTCCAAATTACATAGGGCGGTCAGTAAGAAGCTACGTAGTTGTAGAAAATCTCCAGTTGACAGAGCCAGTGTGGAATAAATGGAGCTTGCCTCTGACAGGTACATGAAGTAGATTTGGAGCGACTTTTCTATTTCATCAAGCTGAGCATCTGGACGGATGGTCTGTAACAAAAGCATGACATTTCTTTTCAAAAATTGGGCTTCTTATGCACATAGATAGAAATAAACCATTCGATGTTTGTTTTTCATTGGCTTGTCCCTTTACCTTACATATACATCAGATCAATCCAGGATTCTACTGACTTTTATTTTTAATTTGAAATACACGTATATTGTGAAAATCTAATTTTCGATGTAGTTATTTTCGTTTTCTAGATGTACCGATAGATGGTCATTATTTTTCCATTTTCAGAAAATGTAAACGAATTATAAGTGAAGAAAAGAAATACTTCAGTTGTAAAATCTCTTCACTGTGATATCGATTTTGTTCCAAACAATTCCAATGGCGAGGAACTATACAATAAAGCTTAAAGACTGCAATGCGTTACCTTGTTTAGTCTGTAGAGATGTATATCAGAGAGCATACTGTCGTCATGCTGGACAATTACGTGAGTTGTTCTCTGACAAAATATAAAATCAGAAATGAAAATCTGCTTACAATATCGGTGAAAATTTTACTAGCAATTCAACATTATTATGGTATTTCCGAGTTACATTTTACGATGCAGTCAATCTATCACATTTCATTTCACTATCAAGGAAAATTAAAATATTCTACCTACCATGACCTGAATCCAATTGAGTGCATCCTGCCTGATATGGGATAGGTTGTTGATGTTACATCTTCTGGGTCGCCTTGCCACAGGGCCACCACACGGCGTTTGTATGGCTTCCTTTGTCTCCTGAGAAACACAGGAGGCGTTTGCCTTGTATTCACCTTCCGAAGATTTGAATGACGCATTCTCGTCGTCTAGAAAGACCTCTGTATTTAAGACATTCCTTGATTCAGCTTTAGATTCCATTGAATGATCGGGTAGATCAAATGTTTCCTGCCCTTCTATTGAAATGTTAACAAAGCCTGGATTGTGCTGAAGGCTCGCCTGATTTGTGGTAGTGTCGTTGACAGGCGGAGGTTGTGTGTGGACAGGCCTAAAATTGTCCTCGATAGAATTATCTACTTCGAAAGTTTGTTTGCCGATCCGACTCACAGTGGCAGGAGCATTGACATCAAGAGTTTCCGTGTCGAGTATATGCATGTTTGCTGTCCGATACACGGGGGAAAGGTGGACGTAAGCGCAGAAAGTAATAAGTAGGATATAATCTGAAAAATAAAGTCTTTGAAATCAGAACAAAGTTAATTTAGATTAGGGAATATTAATAGAGAAGATTACATTTTACCATATGTATCAGACAAATGCATATAGCAGTTTCAACAATGACTTGTTCGCTGTGTTTCGTATAGTGACATTACATGTTACGGAGGTGATGATGTTACAGATTACATCTATAATTAAAGCCACAGATCCGATTGAAAGAAAACTACCACTTACGCATTTTGTTTTAAACTAAAGTGATTTCAATTCTTTACAGATTAAGCTTCTTCAAATATATAATCTTCTTTTCACTGCCTTTCTGTCTCCTCAGTCAAGAAAATGTTTATAGCGATTCCGGACTGATTATACAGATAGTATGAAAACAGATACATTTATTTATACAATTAATCCAAATTCCCTTTTAATATATATTTAGCGATACAACCCCTGTAGCTACAATGTGATGAAACTAAACTAGCAGTTTTGTTTTATTATTATTAGACAGTGAGAGCACTAATGAAACATGATGTGATAACCTGTAGTGCTGTTATCTGTTTCACTTGCGGATTGTTTGTATTGTATATATTGATATACATGTAGATATGAAAGGGAATACGGACTGGAAATAAAGTACCCCCATGAGGATGAAAGTGATTACCGTGTGTATCAAAGGGAATACCAACCCGAAATGAAGTTCTTGTTTGATATGTTGGATAACATGTTTATTTTCTGTTCCTTGAAAGTAAATTCTATGGATATGGATCAGGAGGACTTTCTGTATTCGTAAGAAAATCGTTATATACTAGAAATTCTCAAACGCATGGGGTTACACAGAAAATAAAAAAAGCAGTTACCACGAAAATGGCCGCTATTTTTTTGTTTTCTGTAATTTATGTTATTTGTCTCTAAATACATGTAACTATCTCAAATAATTTTAATCAATTTGATCAGTGCATGTAACACGTATTATTTACAAGGACATGCTATTCAGTATATCGACATTGTGAAATAAATGATACAGGACATGTGGGATGATGTGTGTTTGGTCGTTCTTGGCACACTGGTTTTGACTACGGATAACTCCGTTTACCTGATCAAGATATCCTCCAACAGGGGATGCTTACTCCTCCTAAGCACATGATCCCAATTCTGGTTTATCCAGGGGTCCGTGTTTGCCCAGCTATCTATTTTGTATTGCTTGAAGAAATTATGAGATTGTTCACTGTTCGTTATCTTCACCTTTCATTGATAAAATAGAAATGCCCCGAATGAAAAGTAAATAGCTTACCTTTGTCCTGTAGATTCTTCAAATTTAGTCCAGAAAAGTAGACATCAAAATTGATGTGGTTACTTTTACAAATACTTGAGGCATTGTTTTCTTAATGAGAGAGAGAGAGAGAGAGAGAGAGAGAGAGAGAGAGAGAGAGAGAGAGAGTTCTCGAAAACAATCAACACAATAAATTTCAACATCTCATTTAAGTAGATGAAAGGTGAAAATAACGAACAGTGAGATATGATTTACGTTCACGAAACTGTAGATTATCTTTCTCATGCAAAGATCTTATCCTTAGACGAATTTGACTCCATTTTTGGCACTTTGTTTTGACCTAAAATAGCTCTAGGAAGTTTATTATTATTTCGGATTTCAAACATTTCGGTTGAGCATCTCTGAAGAGACATTATTTGTTGAAATCCGCATCTGGTGCATCAAAATTGGTACCGTATAAGTTTTACATGTACAAAAATTATATCCCCGGTAAATGGTATGTTTTCTGTTGCATATAGAATGCATGGCTAGGAAATGATCTACATTCTTAACTTCATCTACTTAATATGTATTTCATAACATGACACATATATCATTATGTGGAATGGGGGTTGATGTTTATCTTACCCATTTTTAGACCGTTTCTTATCCACTGATTATGTCTTCGTATTACTCCGTTTACCAGATCAACACACGGGGCTCACGGAAGTAGTGACTGCGCGGGTATGTTAAGGCGGGTTATGCTCCATTTATGCACGTAAACTGCATAATTTTTAGAATATGTCCTACACAAAGAGAGGGAACTACCAACTCTTAAAAACTATTTTGGTTGTTTACATGAGACCATTTTGCATCATAACAACATGACAAACATGCACTTTCGTATGACGTCATCGCATAACTGTTGTAAATAGATCATAGATGTACCTTAATAGAAAATAGAAAAGTAACACACTACCCCAGGATTTAAATATTGGTCTAACTGACAATAATGACGGTAATACACCCATATTATATATATCTTGATCAAGTAGACGGAGTTATTTGTAGTAAACATGAATGTGCCAAGAAGGACATAACAATCGGCATGCAACACCTCAGAAGGCATTTGACCCAATTATACGTTGTATTGCCAAACTAGATCGTTATAACGACAAATAGAATTTCCAAAATGCTGACTTTAAACGAAACTGTTGAAACCCTTGCACCATCATCTTGTCTGTCGGTAGCCTGCCTCGACTTAAAAACTGACCATACGCAGAACAATCTTTTGTGTATCGAATCAGTTGAGGTATAGAAACACCCATATGTCGGTGATAATGGAATATCGATAAATATGAGACGTTAACGATGGAGAAGCTGAAATCATCCCGTTTCTCATAAAGATGAGTTGTTACTTTACCGTTAATATCTACTTTCAATAAAACATCTAAGTATGAAGCAGAAGTGGACGACTCTGCAGTGTCTTTTATTTTGAGTTCGCCGGGATGTATCGAATCGACACATGAATGTAACTTATCATTGTTAATAGATAAGACGTCGTCGATATATCTAAATGTCGAATTTAAGGCCACAGCTGAGATTATTTCTTCTCAAGTGCAAGTTTTTGAATCAATTTTGCTTCATAGGAATATAAAAGCAGGGCAGTTAACAAAGGAGCACAATTCATGCATATGGAAATTCCAACATACTGTTGAAAGTCGTGATCACCAAAGACCACAAATATATTCTCAATGAGGAACTCCAGCATATTTTTTATTTCAACTTCAGAGTACTTGTGCATGGAATTAGAATAGTGTTTAACAAAGTATTTTTTTTATGACTGATCACTAGATATGAACATTTCCGTTTTCCTTTTTATTGACGAGGCACCTTTTTATGATGTCAAAAAGTTTAGTCTGTAATTCATCGTGAGGAATGGTCATGTGAAGTGTTGAAAAGACAAACGTTTTGATGTTATTGATTTGAGAACAGTTTTGCGATTTCAAGTTTACTTTTTTAAAATCCACATTTGATTGGCATCACTTCTGGCATATGTAGTTGCACAGTACGTTTGCAGTTTCTCCTTCACAACTGTTACTATTTTCATGAGGAGCAAAGATAGCAGCTTGGTAGAACACTTACTGGGTCCAGCAATGTATCTTTGTAAGAGTTTTTATGAAGTTTAGGAATCCAGTATAGGTGCGGTTACTCATATTCACTGGACCCATTGACTAGGATATTAAATGTGTCTAAAACTGAAGCCTTGTTTTGAAGAATTTCGTCTTTTGAAAGGGCAGTTGGAGTGTTAGTACATGTACGATTACCAAAAGTGGAATTAATGCCAAGTTCCTTTACAACACAGTTGTGATAATTAGCCTAACAAACAAAGACAATGTTGTTGGAAGCTTTGTTGGCTGGAGCCAAAACATATTCCTCAAGTAACCCATCTAATTCTTTTATCACTTCTGATTTACTAAACACAGAAGGATAGATGGTATTTCGCAAATTCTATGGTCGTTATAACGATCTAGTTCGTCAATACAACCTCGCATTGGGTCAAATGCTGTCTGACGTGTTTCATACCGATTGTTAAGCCGTTCTTGGCACACTGATTTTGACTGCGGATAACTCCGTTTACCTGATCAGGATATGGGGCTCACGGAGGGTGTGACCGGTCAACAGGGGATGCTTACTCTTCCTAGGCACCTGATCCCACCTCTGGTGTGTCCAGGGGTCCGTGTTTGCCCAACTATCTATTTTGTATTGCTTGTAGGAGTTATGAGATTGATCACTGTTCGTTATCTTCACCTTTAATGGTACATACGTTTGGTTTAATATGTCTAATGCGGGATTTTAATTTTCCTCTTTTACTTTTAATCCATTCTGACAATGTATCAAGATCTTTTTCATATTTAGTTCATGGTCTGGTATTATCTTCGACAGGATTCATAATAGAGATGAAGTTCTGTCGCCAAATGAAAGACCGAGGTTCTCTGTATTTAGGACTTTTTGGGGTTCTCATTTTCAACCATATCAACATCACCAGTAATGAAATGTCCAGCTGGACTATAGTTGAAAGAAGGTGAAAAAGAACACATAGATCGATTAAGTATAATATTGTCTATATCTAGACATTGCAAAGTATGCCGATAATTAAAAAGTTGGGTTGCAATAGTAGACGTAAATTTGTAGGAAATACAGGGTGTAGACTTGGACTTGAAATAAGTGGGAATACACGACTGATCTCTTTCATGAAGAAAAATGTTGCTTATGTTGACGGCATCTATTCCTTTGTTTATAAATTTGGTCTTAATGAATTGGCAGCATGATTTGGAAGGAATATCATCCATGATCCGTGGTGGTTAGATACTAGAATGTGAATGATTTAAATACTGCAGTGTGAGTGCTAGAAATGGTGACTTTTATTTCTTGCATTGCGTACTGGTTAAATGATGATATATATCCCTAATGAAAGCTGACGATAACGAACAGTGATTAATCAATTCCTATAAAGAAAACAATAGACAGTTGGACAATCATGGATCCCTGGATATTGCAGAGGAGGGATCAGCTGACTAGGAAGAGTAAGAATCCCGTGTCGGTCAGTCACATGTAAAACTTATACGGTACTGCATCCAATGTGATGAATGCATATGTCAATGCCAAATTATCTATCCATTAGAAGTCCGTTTACATGGTGTTAGAATTCATTTTCTAATATATTACCATGAACTATCCCCATACAGATACAGATGCAGGATGCTGTTTCTGAATTTCTGTGTATCTGTATTTTGATTTGCTACTTTCTATTTAACCATGTTGTTGCCTAATTGTCACTCTTGCTGGAAATATTCAATAGCAATAAAATGTTATTATATTTATGCATTAAAACAATAATTTAATCTACCAGTGAATTACTTTAATACTATAAGGGATGATCAGCAGAGTCAGAATCAAAATAGTAACATTGTGATGAACTTAAACCCCCTTTTGTGTAAGGTACATGTGTGTTAAAACATAAGTAAACATAGATTCATGAGCGCTTTATAAATTATCATCATTGATACAAATAAACAAATGAAAATAAGGAGCAAAGATAATTTATGGCTATTTATTTACTATCCACTATTAATCACAGCATCAATAGGTCTCGTAGATGTATATCACATATGAGTAGAAAAGAAATAACAAAAAACGTATAACAAAAAAGATTGTAAGAGATAAAAAAAAAAAAATAATAATAATGGAAATTCACATCAATAAACAGTTTGAAATTAATGTAAATACATATCTGAAAACACACCTACATGTAAATATATATAGATGTAAAGTAAATACAGTGTGGTCATTAAAATAGTAGATTTGAGTTAAATACATAGATACACGAGATCATATCTTTGAAGGGATGTGTTCTTATTGTATAAGGCTACACACTCGCCTGACAGTGTTTCCATGTCATGGCGGTTTCTATATCTGTATGCAAAGATTCCAGGATGTAGATGGTTTGTGTATAAAATATACTCAAGTCACGTGATAGACACACATTAAACATCACGTGATCCGAAGCTATTCCGTTGTCCAAATTACATAGGGCGGTCAGTAAGAAGCTACGTAGTTGTAGAAAATCTTCAGTTGACAGAGCCAGTGTGGAATAAATGGAGCTTGCCTCTGACAGGTACATGAAGTAGATTTGGAGCGACTTTTCTATTTCATCAAGCTGAGCATCTGGACGGATGGTCTGTAACAAAAGCATGACATTTCTTTTCAAAAATTGGGCTTCTTATGCACATAGATAGAAATAAACCATTCGATGTTTGTTTTTCATTGGCTTGTCCCATTACCTTACATATACATCAGATCAATCCAGGATTCTACTTTTATTTTTAATTTGAAATACACGTATATTGTGAAAATCTAATTTTCGATGTAGTTATTTTCGTTTTCTAGATGTACCGATAGATGGTCATTATTTTTCCATTTTCAGAAAATGTAAACGAATTATTAAGTGAAGAAAAGAAATACTCCAGTTGTAAAATCTCTTCACTGTGATATCGATTTTGTTCCAAACTATTCCAATGGCGAGAAACTATGCAATAAAGCTTAAAGATTGCAATGCGTTACCTTGTTTAGTCTGTAGAGATGTATATCAGATTGCATACTGTCATCATGCTGGACAATTACGTGTGTTGTTCTCTGACAAAATATAAAATCAGAAATGAAAATCTGCTTACAATATCGGTGAAAATTTTACTAGCAATTCAACATTATTATGGTATTTCCGAGTTACATTTTACGATGCAGTCAATCTATCACATTTCATTTCACTATCAAGGAAAATTAAAATATTCTACCTACCATGAGCTGAATCCATTTGAGTGCATCCTGCCTGATATGGAATAAGTTGTTGATGTTACATCTTCTGGGTCGCCTTGCCACAGGGCCACCACATGGTGTTTGTATGGCTTTCTTTGTCTCCTGAGAAACACAGGAGGCGTTTGCCTTGTATTCACCTTCCGAAGATTTGAATGACGCATTCTCGTCGTCTGTATTTAAGACATTCCTTGATTCAGCTTTAGATTCCATTGAATGATCGGGTAGATCAAATGTTTCCTGCCCTTCTGTTGAAATGTTAACAAAGCCTGGATTGTGCTGAAGGCTCGCTTGATTTGTGGTAGTGTCGTTGACAGGCGGAGGTTGTGTGTGGACAGGCCTAAAATTGTCCTCGATAGAATTATCTACATCGAAAGTTTGTTTGCCGATCCGACTCACAGTGGCAGGAGCATTGACATCAAGAGTTTCCGTGTCGAGTATATGCATGTTTGCTGTCCGATACACGGGGGAAAGGTGGACGTAAGCGCAGAAAGTAATTAGTAGGATACAATCTGAAAAATAAAGTCTTTGAAATCAGAACAAAGTTAATTTAGATTAGGGAATATTAATAGAGAAGATTACATTTTACCATATGTATCAGACAAATGCATATAGCAGTTTCAACAATGACTTGTTCGCTGTGTTTCATGTAGTGACATTACATGTTACGGAGGTGATGATGTTACAGATTACATCTATAATTAAAGCCACAGATCCAATTGAAAGAAAACTACCACTTACGCATTTTGTTTTAAACTAAAGTGATTTCAATTCTTTACAGATTAAGCTTCTTCAAATATATAATCTTCTTTTCACTGCCTTTCTGTCTCCTCAGTCAAGAAAATGTTTATAGCGATTCCGGACAGATTATACAGATAGTATGAAAACAGATACATTTATTTATATAATTAATCCAAATTCCCTTTTAATCTATATTTAGCGATACAACCTCTGTAGCTACAATGTGATGAAACTAAACTAGCAGTTTTGTTTTATTATTATTAGACAGTGAGAGCACTAATGAAACATGATGTGACAACCTGTAGTGCTGTTATCTGTTTCACTTGCGGATTGTTTGTATTGTATATATTGATATACATGTAGATATGAAAGGGTTTACGGACTGGAAATAAAGTACCCCCATGAGGATGAAAGTGATTACCGTGTGTTACTTGTAAGTGCAGTGGAAAATACTATTGATATTTTAAAAATTGTCAATGTATACATGTGTTGTCTGGTATTAAAATGATAAAAGTATATTTAGAAAATATGCTTGGTTCCTTTCTTGTTTATTTTTCTTGCTGTTGAATATTTCATCCTGTCCCGGACCTAGTAAAAATCACCGGAAGTGATATTGTGAGCTATGAACCATCAACTATACTAAATGTATGTCAGACAATGTGAATTGTAGAATTGTGTGTCTTGATGGATATTCTGTGAAATGTAAAGTAGTGATGTTTTAAAATCATATGCATGTATTGCAATATGAGAAAACACGCATGTTTTCATAAACTGTTTGCTCATTCTAGAATTATAAAAACACTCAACAATAGACTCATCAGATGGTTTCTTTACCAAGAGTATTTCAAGAGAAGGACATAAATATCTTATATACATATATTTGCCTATTTTCAAGCAATTACAGTTGTGAAATACTAATTAATGAACCCTTAGGATAGTTGGAATCCCCGGATAACATTGCTGAATGTGGACAGTGCATATCCTTCACACTGTTTATTTAACTGACAACGTTGTGTTATCTTACGTGTGAGTGTTGCCTTTAAATTTCAACTGTACCAAACAGTTAGAAAGAATTAAGGTGGAGATCAAAAGCGAGTGTCATTTTTACAAACTAATGAATCATTTTTAGATTAGACATTTTAACAATGAGAGAGGAATATTAGATATGTTTGATATGCATGATTACTATGAAGTCATCATCTACCTTTTTTTACACATTGATTTTGACTACGGATTACTCCTTTTACGTGATGAAGATGTCAACTGGGGATATTTACACACCCAGTCACCTGACTCACCTCTAATGTTTCCAGGGGTCAGTGCTATGTTTTACATTTTGCATCAGATAGATGAGATTGGTCACTGTTTCTTGTCTTCACCTTTTATAAAACCAATTTCAGTTTTATCAAAGTAAATGTTACTCTCTGTCAAGAAAATGTAGATCTATATAATGTTACAGGCCAGCAGAATTTACTAACAAAGACAATTTGAGAATGAACACAATTTATTTACAATTATTGAAAGAAAATGATGGCAAGTGCAAAGTACGTACTAACTTACGATAGGTAAACAATCACAGTGTCTAAAGTACGTACTAACTTACGATATGTGAACAATCCCAATGTCCAATGTACGTACTAACTTACGATAGGTGAACAATCACAATGTCCAAAATACGTACTAACTTACGATATGTGAACAATCCCAATGTCCAATGTACGTACTAACTTACGATAGGTGAACAATCACAATGTCCAATGTATGTACTAACTTACGATAGGTGAACAATCACAATGTCCAATGTACGTACTAACTTACGATAGGTGAACAATCACAGTGTCCAATGTAGGTACTAACTTACGATAGGTGAACAATCACAATGTCCAACGTACGTACTAACTTACGATAGGTGAACAATCACAGTGTCCAATGTAGGTACTAACTTACGATAGGTGAACAATCACAATGTCCAATGTACGTACTAACTTACGATAGGTGAACAATCACAGTGTCCAATGTAGGTACTAACTTACGATAGGTGAACAATCACAATGTCCAAAGTACGTACTAACTTACGATAGGTGAACAATCACAATATCCAAAATACGTACTAACTTACGATAGGTGAACAATCACAATGTCCAATGTACGTACTAACTTACGATAGGTGAACAATCACAGTGTCTAAAGTACGTACTAACTTACGATATGTGAACAATCCCAATGTCCAAAATACGTACTAACTTACGATAGGTGAACAATCACAATGTCCAATGCCGAGCTCAAAATAGAGACAAAACAGACACAATTCTTCTGTTGATTCCAATCATATTTTTGCCCCCCCCCCCCCCCCCCCCCATATATATATAAATAAATATATATATATATATATATATATATATATATATATATATATATATATCCCCCAAAATGCGTTTAATCACCAATTCGTCAAGTGCTTGTCTACCAGAGCTTAACATCATGGTATTCTCAGTGTATTTATGATAAAAGTGATGTCTCTGGAATATTCACGAAAAATACAGTGTTACGTTATATTTCTACTGCGTGATAAACATCGGATTCCAGAGCAATCTACATGTACATGTAAGTTACAGGTGGCAATCAAGTTCAAGTATTATACAACAATAATTTATTCCAGATAAAGGGTATGGTTTTGTATCGGATATACATATACATGTATAAGATGCAAGACTATAAAATAAACACTCTGTAATCGAAATTTTATCCATTCAATATTTTTTTTAAATAGTGTGCAAGAATAAATTGAAAACGTTTAACTTTCAACCTGGATAATGTCCAAAATATCCGTCCTGAAATGTATCCCTTGAAAAAAGGGGCTAGTTATTTACTCATTGGGGTTTCACTGCACCTGCGTATATTGTGATGTCATGCAAGATTTGAACATTGCAATTCCTTTTTGAGGTACAAAACAGGATATGTATAGTCCAGAAACCTGCTTCTGATATGACAGTTCAGACACTCCATTCGGATATGATACGAACAGTCCAGACACCTAATTGTAATTATACATAAGTAATGTTGGCTCTCGTTAGTGCTTTCCCTCCTGATTGGGAATATTGGCCATACTAATCATTCTGTTCCTATCCTGTTTAATTGATATCTCAAACCTTGGACAATATATTGCTAAATACAATTGGAACAAATCATCAAAATATGTCAACCCTGATTACTATTGATCATTATTGGTCTTTTAAGAAATGAAACTTATAATTCTTTGTTTGATGCATGTATCAAACGAAACATTGGACGGAAAACTTTTTCATCAATGCGCTACGCGCATTGATGAAGTTTTCCGTCCAATGTTTCGTTTGATACATGCATCAAACAAAGAATTATAAGTTTTATTTCTTATCATTTAATTATGTTTTTAAGATAGAAAAACAAATAGTTTCTCCCATCAAAAAGCTTGAATTAACGTTTCTGAAAAGGCGCGTAGGAATACATATAGGCAAGAATGAAAACAAAAACAAAACGGCATGGCTGTGCGTTCAGGTCAGGAACAGTTACTGTGCAGATTTAAATGGATTATACGCCAAATTAAAGGTTAAAAACTGAATTAAATATAAAGGAAGATAACAAGTGGTGACTGGATTTATGCAGCATCGTGTTGGAGGAGACGTTGAACACTGGTTGTGTCGTTGGAACGGTGGAATGCAATTCGGCTCCATTTCAATATCGAGGAAAACGTTTAAAACGCACTCGTTGACTGAGCCCCATATAACGCAGTTCAATTTCATTGATATTTCCCAGATCAGAAGTCGCCACTTGCTCCGTCATGTTATCGATTTCGTAAAGCAGACGATTCATACCGGGAACTCGTGTAATCTGTCTACTTCTACCAGTAAGTGGTCTACGTCATCAAATTGACTATTCTGCCACGTCATCGCATATGCATGTTGTTTCTTTAAATTAATTTGTATTTTATTCATATCTCTAGTTGTGTTTATTTTTGATAGCAATGAAAAACAAAAATCAAACAAATGCATTTTGTTATATATAATGCTTGTGTGGAAAATCCCGTTCTATAAATAGTGCTAAAATTAGAACGGGGAAGACGCATTCCAGAGAAAAGTAGTCCCGCGTGCTTAGTGCAGATGAACTCCGAACGAAATTTTGACAGAGAAATCAAACGAATTTTTCAACCAATCAGCATCGTTTATATGTCATCACTTTAAAAGTTATTAAATGATTTTATTATCACAAGTGAATTAGATGAGTCATTGTTTTGTAAAAATTCAAAAATGAAAAAATAAAGCTCTACATTTAATAACATATTTCATACTGTTCTAAGCGCTGAGCATAGGCCTAAATTTTGCAGTCTTTCACCGGCATTGGTGACGTCTCCGCATAAGTGAAAAATTCTCGAGAGGGGCGTTAAACAATATTCAATCAATGAATCAATCAATCTCTCCTCATACGACAAAATGAATATCAATGGTAGTAAATGCTGATTTTAATGTTATTGAATGTTGCCTTGAATTGTATGAATTGTGATTGTGGCTAGTGGTACTGACTGTGTTCTATTACTATGCTAGTAATGTTGATTTTTATTGCTGGCATTGCTTCCTGGTTAAATGTTTATGTTAATGATTATTTTCCCTAATGCAGCAAGTGCGTATGCTAATGTTACATTATCTATCGTATATAGGTCCTTGTATAGCAGGTTTTTGAATTCATTAACGTAGTACAATGCGATGTCTCTATACAGATAACTAACCCTAAACACGAATTAATGTGTGTATTGCATTTACCTGCAATACCTATGTTAAACCGTGTAGTTGTTGAGTAAATTTCTTCATTTTATCTCTGTTTCGGTTTACAATTACTTATATAGTCATATACAGACACGTGCAAAAAGTATTTGGTCACAATGGCGGCGAGTTTACATTGATTACATTGACGACGAACGCATCAATATTTCGCCGGCTAAAATCTTAGTAAAAATGAACATGAAAATTAGATGTAATTAACTAATTACGATTCAATACTTTGTAAGATGTCCTTTTAGTCTGAAAACTTCCTGGATGCTTTTAGGGACGGAGCTATACACTGATTTTGACTACGGATAACCCCGTTTACCTGATCAAGATATAAGGCTCACGGTGGGTGTGACCGGTCGACAAGGCATGCTTTCGCCTCCTATGCACATCATCCCACCTCTGGTATATCCAGGGGTCCGTGTTTGCCCAACTCTCTATTTTGTATTGCTTATAGGAGTTATGAGATTGATAACTGTTCGTTATCTTCACCCTTCACAAGCTTTGAATGTAGACAGGCGTGATGTTAGTCGCTGAATTCCCTCTATCAAATCAGATATTGATTTTATTGTTCCTGTGCGGGATTAAAGTTTCCTTTTAATCCTTTCTCTACCGGCACATTTTAGAGGTTTTTAAAGACTAAATGACAATATTTTTACATCGACTAAAATCTGCATGTATCACGATTTGGGATAGGCATATGACATATAATTGTTTTAGGAATTGGACAGGGAATAATTTCTTATAAAGTTTGTCAAGGTATCCCATGACCTCAAAGAGATCTACGGGGTCAAAGGTCATATAAGGGCACATTTTTTTTTTCTCTGAAATATATATATTAGACCCCTCTCACTAGATTAGAGTTAAAAATAGGAAATTCTAAATGTATGAGATGATGTGCCTTTGACAATACTACAAAAGCATCACAATCAAATTAATCAATTTTATTGACAAACAAATATTTTTGGTTGCTAAGTAACAACACTAATAGTACAATTTTGACCATAATTTGCCTTTCTGCATCCATTCGACACAATTTAAAGATAATTACATTGAATGATGATTAGTAAATGTCACATTATTTTAAAAATATAATCTTTAAATAAATCTCAATCATTTTAAAAGGTTTTTAACAAAAAATATGATGAGAATTAAGGTCAAAGGTCATAAAATGGAAACTTTGTACTTTATATACATTGTATATATCCATCCTTTTTTAATAATATGACGTTTTGCCACTATGTTCCACTAAATAGAATAAATATTGCAACATTAAAACAAAGATTTTTATTGTTAATTTAAAATAATTTCATTTTTTGCATTCAAATATATTTGGTTGCTAAGCAACAGCACCTTATCAAATGTTATCAAAAACCCGTTTTTCCTCTCCAAGTTCAACGTATACGAATGTTAAAGTACTTACTTTCAATCACTAGATTTAAATGTACTTGCATCATATTTAACAAAAAAAACTTATTTCTAGACATCATTCTTGATACACTGTACTGGGTTGTTCCGATAACGGCATGCATTGACCAATATCTGTCTATGGACTGGAACGTCACAGCAAACATGTATAAGAAAATGCACAAAAATCGGGGGGGGGGGGAGGGATTTCTTAATACTTAGCCCTAAATACAAATATAAGGCCCTCTGAAAATTACTAGTATGCATTTAATTACTTATGAAATTATATCAGAGGTAATTGTAGTACACATCTAATAAATATGTTAGACGCACAGCAAGATTAATTTTGGTAAAGATAATCTTTTTTACTATGCATTTTATTATTCTTTTTAAACTAGAAATCACTGTCACAATATCGGTACTTTAAAACTAGTAATACCTGTGCAATTCCTCTTCAGTGAGAGGCTGCGAACTTCCTTGGGAAGCATAATGACAATCCTTCCCTCTAGATATGACCATCTCAGCAGAAAAATTCATTTCAAAATTAAGGATTATCTCCCTCACGCATAGCTCTGATCCTTAGACGAATTTGACTCCCCTTTTTTGGCACACTGTTTTTCCCTATAATAGCTCTAAAACTTCATTGTTATTTCGGATTTCAAACATTTCGGTTGAGGATCACTGAAGAGACATTATTTGTCGAAATGCTCATCTGGTGCATCAGAATTGGTACCGTATAAGTTTTACATATATGAAAATATCGAAAATTTAAATTAACATCAAAAGCTCATAGAGATTAAGTCTGCAACCAAATCCCATCAATTCATTGAATATATATTGCTTGCAATCATAATTTCAAAGTAGAAAACTTGAAAAGAAGAGTAAATTTGGGTTAAATACATAGATGCACAAGATGTTTATAGAGGGAGTATATCTGTATGCAAATAGTCCAGGATGTAGATGGGTTGTGTATAAAATATACCCAAGTCACGTGAAACACACACTATACATCAGGTGATCATAAACTACTCTTGTTGTCCAGGTTATATAGAGCGGTCAGTAAGCTCCATAAATGTATAAAACCAAGAGTTGTCAAAGGCATTATGGATTAAATGGAACTTTCCTCTGACAGATAAATCAACTAGATTTGGTGGGACTTTTCTACTTCCTCTAGGTGTGTCTGGACAGAGCTTGTTATGTCAATACACCCCTGTTAAAAACCACACTTAATATGTTATTATACTGTACATTTCCCAAACAAACCTCTATGAATATAAGAGGAACTAACGATATCTTTAAAATAATCAAGGAGCTTTAAAATTTCCTAAATTGGTCGACAAATTAATGTTCACAATGATTCAATAAAGAACATTTGAATTAGAGAAATTCTGCTCCACGCCATTTTATGTCTAGAAGGGGATTTTGTCCAATTCAAATTTCTATTTTGGTTGAAGTTTTTTTAAATTAATATTGTCACGACTTTACATCCTCCCCGACCAATATAAAAGTTATAATGCATAAAATTTAAGGGGATTTCACTTTAACAACGAAATCAGGTTTCCAAGAGCATGGTTAATTTTTTTCTCTCTAAAATCTCGTAAATAATTTATTCTACTGTAAAAGGATGTTTACAATATTCAAAATAATTTACAAGACCTTTGAACTCTCGGGACGATATTACCATTATCTATAATTCTGAATATACTCATTCCAAAAACGATAAATCAAAGAGGAGGTAGAATATTTTAAAATATTCTAATGTATTACCTTGTTTAGTCAGTAGTGTTGTATATCGGATAGTCCGTGGTCTGCATGAAGTACAATTCCTTGTGTATTTTTCTATCAATGTACACTTGTCTCCAGGATGTAAAACTTATACGGTACCAATTTTGATGCACCAGATGCGCATTTCGACAAATAATGTCTCTTCAGTGATGCTCAACCGAAACGTTTGAAATCCGAAATAACTATGAAGTTTTAGATCTAAATATAGCCAAAAACAGCGTGCCAAACAAGTGGAGCCAAATTCGTCCAAGGATAAGAGCTATGCATGAGGGAGATAATCCTTAATTTTGAAATGAATTTCTAAATTTTATAACAGCAATTAAATATACATCCGTATTTTCAAGCTAGTAAAGAAGTACTTAGCTACTGGGCTGTAGAGACCCTCGGGGACTAACAGTCCACCAGCAGAGTATCTATGTCGATCATTTTGTCATCAATTTATCAACTAATTGAGACAAGAATTCCAAGAAGTTGTGACATGCCAATTCATTCCTTTGATAAATATTCATTTATAGCATTGAATGCCTGTGAAATGTTACAATTTATTTTACTCCCCCATTATGAAAACTTCAAACATTCAACCTACGTGACCTGAATCAAGCTCATTGTGGTCTGTCTAACAAGGAATACGTTGTGGACATTACATCCTCTGGGTCGCCGTGCCACGTGGTCACCACGCGGATCCCTTATGATTCCATTCCTCGGGTAAGACAAACAATGGAAACATGCCTTGTATCTATCATCTGAAGATTCTGTGAATACATCTTTTTCATCTTGAACGACCTCATTATCAATTAGCAAATGTATCTTAAGTAAGTTGTAGAGTTGTTCAATGTACAATGTTCTGGTAGGTGGCATGTTTCCGTATTTCTGTGGTAATGTTTTCATTAAGCCCTGGAGTGTTTTAAAGCTCGGTTACTTGATGATATTGTCATTATAACAACTGGCGTTTGCGTATGGATCGGACTAAACTTGTCTCTTACTATAAGATTAACACCGGGAGTTTCTGTGTGGATTACACTCAACCTGACTGTCTGGGACACAGGGGCTCGGTTGTCAGATATTGAAGTTTTGTATTATTTGTTCTCGAATAATAAATTGAAGTGTTGCATGATTTGTGTCCGAATAATAGATTTTATAAATAAAATCCACCACCAAAATCCGCTTTTTTCGAGGTTTTAAAAAAGGTGTATAGTGTGTACATTAAAAAAAAGTAAAGGGACGACACTCACCATCTTGGATTTCTGGGGGGCCCTCGATTCACGGCTTGTTTTTAACAATTTCTACTCTCTGCCTACCGGTTTCTGGCGAGATCTATGTTGGAAAAAGATCCAACGACTTCTCCCTATCGTCTGCTTATATCTACATGCCGTATTAAAGATCCAGTGACCCGAAACATCCTCGATACCTGCCCCTATCGAAAGCAACGGAAGTTTGCATCGAGTTGCACGACGCCTACCGGAGCTTTCCATATAATCACTGGGGTGTTCCGAATGTATACGATAAATCTAGAGCAGTTTAAGTTGAAATAAGCACTGAATGTATATATACTATAGCATCAATATCGAATACACAACTCCGACACTGATCCCTCGGAAACTTCCAGATTTAGCAGATCTAACACAGGAAAAACGCCGAAATAATTTAAATATGCCCCATATTTTAAAATCGGTAATGCCTCGAACCTGTATTGATGGTGATATTAAGCGCCTAAAATTATGCCTTAATTCCTCTTTGTAGGGAAGATAGTAAACTGAGTGCTGTATACTCATTCAACTTCTTGAGTGTTCAATGTTCTATGATTTTGACCTTGGAGTTTGACCTACTTTTTGAAAACTTTAACCTTGCAAATAACTTTTGAACAGTAAGTGATAGAGCTTTGATATTTCACATGAGTATTCCTTGTTACAAGACCTTTCCATTGGTATTAAACCTTTTGACCTTGACATTTGACCTACTTTTAATTTTTTTTTTTACATTGGTCATAACTTCTAAATGATAAATATTAGAGCTTTCATATTGAACATGAGCATTTCTTTTGACAAGATCTTTCTACTGCTACCAAGATATTTGCCCTTGTGACCTTGGCCATCTTCGGAATTGTCCATTATCGGGGGCATTTGTGTTTCACAAACACATCTTGTTTTTACATACAAATGTGATAAAGGTAAACTGAATCATTGAGCTTAGGTTTGAATATATCAATGAACTGGTTTTCCTTTTCGTATCTCTAGATGTCACTTCCACCAGTTAACTTGTAAAATGGAAATATATTAATTTGTTTGTCAACAAGCATCTAAATGTTCACCCTGTTGAATTTGCCTGTATTCCGGTTGTTGATATGCTGATTCAACAAAATGCTCAGACCTTAACCCAATAATTCAGTTTCAAAAGATCAGTTTGTAACGAGAAAAAAGAATTACGCATAACCAATTGTCGATTTGCATAACATGTACATATACTATAGCATCAATATCGAATACACAACTCCGACACTGATCCCTCGGAAACTTCCAGATTTAGCAGATCTAACACAGGAAAAACGTCGAAATAATTTAAATATGCCCCATATTTTAAAATCGGTAATGCCTCGAACCTGTATTGATGGTGATATTAAGCGCCTAAAATTATGCCTTAATTCCTCTTTGTAGGGAAGATAGTAAACTGAGTGCTGTATACTCATTCAACTTCTTGAGTGTTCAATGTTCTATGATTTTGTGACATGGTAACTAAGAGTTTTAATTATTCACAGACAAAAAATCTGAACTGCAATGAAGAACTAGGAAGACTTGTTTTAGCAAACTAAAACTAATGTCTCCCCTTCCCTAGTTTTTAAAAACATTTTTTGGATCATCTTTAAAGTGGAAAATTAAGAGTTCCGGTATATAACAGTAACCTATATGTATATGTGCGTCAGCCAAGGAAAAGTGTTATGAACATACATTTTATTGAGGATGGATGTTGACGGAAAACTAACAAATCAATTTTATGACAAACGGGGTGATTTCAGTTTTTCCATCGTCAACTTCCCATATTTATGTATCAATATTACATTGTCGCCTGCATATGGTGTTTATATCTTTCAACTGATTCCATCTGCGTATGATCAGTTTTTAAATCGAAGTCTTGCTGCTGACAAGCAAAATAATATTACAATGGTTTTAAAGTCTTAAATTTTAAAGTTTTGCAAATTCTAAAGTCTTTATAATGATAGAGTTTAGCAGTACGACGTAGCATTGGGTCAAATGTTGTCGGACTTGTTTTATACCAATTGTTAGGCTGTTCTTGGCACACTTATTTTGACTATGGATTACCCCGTTTACCTAATCAAAATAATGAGCTCACGGTGGTTGACCGGCCAACAGGGGATGCTTTCTCCGTCTAGGCACATGATACCACCTCTGGTATATCCAGGGGTCTTGTTTAAACTACTCTCTATGGTGTGACAATTCAGCAATTAACCAGTCCGATCAGAAACTCTGCACTAGACACGCCTATTTCCTCTTTTAAAAACAATATTCTGTCCACCATGGTTGTTGCCAGTCTCCATTATAAAAACGCTTGTACATGGTTGACTTTTGGGTAGGAATTGTCACGTGATGATGTTACTGACTCACAACTAATAGCAAATTCCTTTATTTAAACATACATATATTTTGCATCATGCTTTAGAAAATCGAATATGATACACAAGTGAAGATAAATAAAACTAAAAAAATACAAACATAGCCAGGGAAAATTAAGGACCTTCTGTTCAAAAATATTATAAGGAACACTCAAATTAGAGCGTGTACACTATAAACACCATAGACATAAATATATTTACTTCACAAAGTATTCAGTCATTGAAAATACAGCGCTGAATTAAGCATCCTAATTTGACAATGTCATAGCAAGTAGAAATGGCAAACAATGCTAAATGGTTGTTATTTCCGTGCATGGTATGATACGTTTATCATTGTTCTAAACATCATGCTTTCATAAGAGTCATATTCGAATTTCTTACAAAGATCATTATTATGAGTAACATTCTATAATTGATTGTTTTGAAACAGCAGTGACATTTAAACAATTCCAGTGATGCGATACTGGACGCTGGAAGACCCACAATAGTAGAGGGCGCTATCATCATAAGACAAATAAGCAGAGACAGTATCGTCATTATGTTCAAACAAGATCAGGGTTATTATTACATTTTGTGCAACTTGCACAACACAAATTCATATATGCTCCATACATTCATACATACATACACACACCGGGAATGAGTGTGATAAAGTAAATAAATAAATAAATAGATAAATATATCTATATCGATTTTAGATGATTTTGATAGCGGAACGAGTGCGCAACAAATTTACGGGATACAACACACCATATACAATTTTTAAAATCACATTTTAAAACCACAGAGAAAATCACGAGAACATAAAAATGTTAAGCACAGTATTGAACTATTGACATAGACATTACAGCGAAATATACGGAAAAAGACATTAACATAAAACACACAATTTTCTTGATAAATCTACATGACATTTAAATAATAAATATTCTTTGGCTTAACGCAGAATTGGGACTGTCTTGAGATCATACGAAAAAAATATTCCCTGAGAATTTTCCCTATTGTTCTAGTAGAATTCAATCACTTATGTAGTCAATTTGCTTAATATCGTGGCCATAACTTTGTTTACATTTACTGTACCATAAGCGATTTTTTTCATAAATTATGTGAAAAAGTAATATATCTTTTTTTAAAATGATAATCTTTTCAAATTATTGAAACCTTTGAAATAATAATGTTTACTCACTTTCATATTTCAGAATGAATTTGATTACGCTTGTCAATGTTGGCATTTGGTTGGATAGGTGTTAGAATTGGATATCACAATGTGACTTTGATTGAAGTTGACCCTCATAATAGCCATTTCTATCTGGATTTACAATATTATAACAACGGAGGCTCGTGCCACAATCAGTGTTACTTCGATGTTCTTCCTCCACACCAGCGTTACTTTGAACAAGTTGGAGATGTCCTTCCTCCACTTCGGTGTTACTCTGAACAAGCTGGCGATGTTTTTCCTCCATTTTGTTTCATTAAAGTACACAGAAATCCATGGAACCTTTGGAAGAGCTCCTTGAACGTGTGATTGTAATGGTGAGTAGAACCTTGGACAGACGATTTAATCATCTCTGACCTGTCAGCCAGTGCAATATGATCCGTTTCCCCCATTCTGTACAAACTACAGAGAATCTTCACGATTACTCTGTTGATATTGCAGAGTTTCTCCGGTATATCGCTCTGTAACTGCAACCCCTTTTCTTTTGCGATCAGCTGATCCACGTACAGAAACACGGATTCCATAGTGTGCTTGATATGTGTGGTATTTGTTGAGATGGACAAATCCTGTAAGAAACGACATTTATAGTATAGACAACACGAATAATTAGAAGTAAATACACGTCAAAATAAAACGCGGAAGCAAATAATAACAGTCTTACCTGCACTGCCTCCGGTAACAGAATAGTTAGATCGGGGTTCGGCGAGTGGTAACGCTCTTTCTTCTGAAAGAAAAGTGATTGTTCAGTGACGCCCTACATATAACGTAATCGAACGCTGTCAGCCTGCTACGTTAAGATGACACAGGAGAAATCAAGTATAACCTGAAGATTTACATAAGTTTTCGTGTAAGCATATGTCTTCTTTGGTATTTGAAGAACAATTCTTTCATTGATTACTCATGATTTGTAAGTTTGTTGTAACCACAATGAAAGATTTGAATAAGGTGAAAGCTATAAAGAGAGTGAGAAATCAAGGTGTTGGTTCTTTTCATGAGGAAAAAAACATGTTGGTCATATGATGCATTGAGTATGAAAAAGATTTTGATATAACTTCCTGTGTCATGTGATGGAGTACACCTGACTGTAAAACACTATCTTAATTTGCTAAGATTGGAAAAAGATTGTGTAGAAGGATGTTACCTTTTACGATAAATATTGACTTTCCCCAATTCTAGAAATTTGTAAAAGACAATGTATCAAATAAATTTGAGTTATTATGCACAAAAACAATGATGAATATTTCCCCCACTATATCCGTCAACTCACCCCATCCCTCACCCCCACCTACCAAAAAGTAATCAATGCAAAGTAAGAAAATACTAACCACGATATCTAGGACACCCTTGATATGAGGTCGTAAATCTCCAGCATGTTTTCCGATCAGTTGTAGCGTTCTGTTTTCTGTCGCAGGTTTCATTTTGTCCACATGGTCATCGCAAGGATTTTGTAAAATGCTCAACGCAGACGGTGTTATGCATGTGGATGGAATGGCTGCAGAGTGGACGTCTGATGCTTTCTGTAGAAACATAACTGCTGCGAACACTGCAAAACAAAACGTAAAGTTGTCAATCGTTTGCGTATAGTAAATTTGCTGTCGTTGTTTTCTTTCTTTTTTTTAAATGAGAAATAAACAATGAAAAAAAAAATAATTAAAAATCAAGTGTTTCCATCTGCAGATAGAAGCTCTAATATACATAATTTGCATTGAGAAAAATAAAACATTATTTAAAAAAGCTAAAGAGTCTGGTTCTTTTTTAATTAACATGAATTTATATAAATCTTAATTGGCTCTGAAGCTTACAGAGGAATTGGCCAGACTCCATAGTTACTGTTGATGTGAGGTCGTTGACGGATTCGGTGTGAACTGACAATTTATAGCGTGGCGGCGGATTTTACACAGAAATCCCTTTTTGCGGAAGTTGAGCGCTTCCCAGATTGAAAATTACGTTGTCACGGTCAATCCACCTGCAAGGATACAAACTGATTAGGAATATTTTCTCCCGCTTTTTTTCAGGTTTAATGTCGTCTGCCAAAAGTGTACCTTCTACACGAGAAAAAAAAAGATAGAAAGCGCCGCGTAACCTTTGAATTCTAATGATTTTCCAATCGTATCGAAGAATTTATGTATAGTAATAGAAATTCAAATAGCAATACTTAATGATTTGTGCTAATGCTAATTATTTGTCAAGGCTTTTTTGTGTGACTTGTCGGTTTGGGTACCCCCACGCTAAGTCAAGACCCAATTCAATTCGTGGTAGGTAGGTTTTTATTATACACAGAAAATAAATAATTTGTAATAGTAAAAACATTCCTTAGCACATTCTGTTTTACCTGCAAATCAGATATAACATTATTTTGATCGCCGAGCATGTAGTGTTTATTTACGATGAGTTTATCATTGATATGAGTTATCGATGATTGGGATTAATCATCAAATTTGTATACAGTGAGATGTTACATGTTGAATAGAACTTGTGTACGGCGAAGGTCACATATCTGCCATTCACAAGTATGCAAACGACCGCGAATCTGCTCATTAATATTCAAATATGCATATGAAGGTCACAACCTACTTGTATGCGTTGTTGTAATGAACTTGCAAGCGTACGCTGTCATACATTGAGGTAATGTACTTGAGACTGTCAAAACGAACAGGTAAACGAAATTGAAATTAAGCAGAGCGGTTTGAAGTGAATTATACCTTTGAAGTAAATATGTATCTTCCGCTCTTTCAGCGTTCGGCAGATTTAAGGGTTTATCCTTTACAAGGAGGAAGTGTGTTGAAACTTGACAGGAAATAAGCTATCTCGGTGTATTTTCATTTTTCAAGATGAAAGTTCAAGACTTTAATGGAAGAATACTTACATATGTAATTTGCAATGATATTTCCGAGGACATTATTAATCCAGATGATCCGAGATATAATATTGGTGGAGGGCTACTCGTAGATGCAAATATCATTCTTAGTATTTGTATTTCAAAATACAAAAGCAGTATTTTTGGTTTTATGGATAGTGTATGTAATAAATGATAATTACTGATCGGCTTTCTAAAATCCAAAAAAAAAAAAAAATTATCATAGTGACGTGAGAACAAAACCCTGTTAAATCATTTATATTTTTTCTGGAGGGTTGGTTCCCGTGGTTTTTGTGCTATGAGATACAAACACATTTTAATTCGCCCTACTTTAATAATTAGCAACTCTTCTTAATCCATGAAATTAAGGCACACAGGAAATGCTATTTTGTTTTCATCCGAGAATATATGCCCACGTGAAGATATGCCCTCATGAAATCTGTGATTTACAGTACTTTTCCTCTGAATGTTCCTCTGCACGAAGATGCAACATGGTGAGGACAACGATCAACTCACCTAAGACTGAAGTCAAACTGAGTTTGCGCTAGAGACTTTTCTTGGTATATTTTACGTTGTCTATAATATACTCCTCTAATTATGTATCATATTCTCCACAAATATCTCTTCAAATTGCAAAATAACACATCGCAAGTACAACATATATATCTATCTTACACAACATATATACCTATCTTATATAACACAACATATATACCTATATTACACAACATATATACTTATCTTACACAACATTTATACCTATCTTACACAACATATATACCTATCTTATATAAAATATATACCTATCTTACACAACATATATACCTATCTTATATAACACAACATATATACCTATCTTACACAACATATACACCTATCTTACACAACATATATACCTATCTTATATAACACAACATATATACCTATCTTATATAACACAACATATATACCTATCTTACATAACATATATACCTATCTTATATAACACAACATATATACCTATCTTACACAACATGTATACCTATCTTATATAACACAACATATATACCTATCTTATATAACATATACACCTATCTTACACAACATATATACCTATCTTATATAACACAACATATATACCTATCTTATATAACACAACATATATACCTATCTTACACAACATATATACCTATCTTATATAACACAACATATATACCTATCTTACACAACATATATACCTATCTTACACAACATATACACCTATCTTACATAACATATATACCTATCTTACACAACATATACACCTATCTTACACAACATATATACATATCTTATATAACATATACACCTATCTTATATAACACAACATATACACCTATCTTACACAACATATATACATATCTTATATAACATATACACCTATCTTATATAACACAACATATACACCTATCTTACACAACATATATACCTATCTTACATAACATATACACCTATCTTACACAACATATATACCTATCTTACACCTATATTACACAACATATATACCTATCTTACACAACATATATACCTATCTTATATAACACAACATATATACCTATCTTACACAACATATACACATATCTTACACAACATATATACCTATCTTACACAACATATACACCTATCTTACACAACATATATACCTATCTTACACAACATATACACCTATCTTACACAACATATATACCTATCTTACACAACATATATACCTATCTTATATAACATATATACCTATCCTATATAACACAACATATATACCTATCTTATATAACACAACATATACACCTATCTTATATAACACAACATATACACCTACCTTACACAACATATATACCTATCTTACACAACATATATACCTATCTTACACAACATATATACCTATCTTACACAACATATATACCTATCTTATATAACACAACATATATACCTATCTTATATAACACAACATAAATACCTATCTTACACAACATATATACCTATCTTACACAACATATATACCTATCTTATATAACATCTATACCTATTTTACACAATATATATACCTATCTTATATAACATATATACATATCTTACACAACATATATACCTATCTTACACAACATATACACATATCTTACACAATATATATACCTATCTTATATAACACAACATATATACCTATCTTATATAACACAACATATATACCTATCTTACACAACATATATACCTATCTTATATAACACAACATATATACCTATCTTATATAACACAACATATATACTTATCTTATACAACATATATACCTATCTTATATAACACAACATATATACCTATCTTACACAACATATATACCTATCTTATATAACACAACATTCATACCTATCTTACACAACATATACACATATCTTACACAACATATACACCTATCTTATATAACACAACATATATACCTATCTTATATAACACAACATAAATACCTATCTTACACAACATATACACCTATCTTACACAACATATATACCTATCTTATATAACACAACATATATGCCTATCTTACACAACATATATACTTATCTTACACAACATTTATACCTATCTTACACAACATATACACCTATCTTATATAACACAACATTTATACCTATCTTATATAACACAACATATACACCTATCTTATATAACACAACATATACACCTACCTTACACAACATATATACCTATCTTACACAATATATATACCTATCTTACACAACATATATACCTATCTTATATAACACAACATATATACCTATCTTATATAACACAACATATATACCTATCTTACACAACATATATACCTATCTTACACAACATATATACCTATCTTACACAACATATATACCTATCTTATATAACACAAAATATACACCTATCTTATATAACACAACATATATACCTATCTTACACAACATATATACCTATCTTACACAATATATATAATACATATCTTACACAACATATATACATATCTTACACAACATATATACATATCTTACACAACGTATATACCTATCTTACACAACATATACACCTATTTTCCCGTGCATTTGCAAATTGCATCTTGTCATTAGATTCAATGCAGCTTGGCGTGTTTTATGACATACGTTTACGCTAGTTATATCCCCTGAATACAGGGGGTGGGGGAGTGTGGAAGCTCAATTCATTGCGTCATTATAAGGGATAAATAGAAAATATATAATATTTTATTGCAATTAAGTGACAGTTGGGAATTTTTTCTAAGAATTACGTGAAACGACCAAGAAAATGACATGACTATACCCTAATTTTTGGTGACTGGTTTTATATTTGTTTTCTTCGCAGGCAATCATTCTCGACTTCTTTAGATCAGTTTTCTCTGTAGTCGTATACAAAGTAATTAAGCATCAGAAGCTAATGAACGGAATATGTTAATTATATCGCCTCGGTATCTCTAGAGTAATATTTCTCTTAAAATTTGTTTTATCATGTGCATTTTTTTTTAATATTGAAATTTTATTTTGCGTCCGCCAACTTATAACCCACAGCCAATCTGCATCAATATCACCCAAACATGATTATCAGACACCAGGGGAGAGGGGGAGGGTTTCGTTCTTATTACATGAGAGGTGAAGATAGCGAACAGAGATCAATCTCATAACTCTTATTTAAAAGCAATACAAAATACATTAAAAGTTATTAAATCTCCATGCAAAGTTTTGGAGAGAGAGAGAGAGAGAGAGAGAGAGAGAGAGAGAGAGAGAGAGAGAGAGAGAGAGAGAGAGAGAGATGAAACAGGACCTTTTTTATTATCATACTCTGCAGCAAGAGAAATATACATGTACGTTATATACACATATCTATTTAACGATTACGTTTGTTAAAAACTTAGTGATGTGTTTTAGTCCTAAACGAGACGATGTAGTTCATCCCCTTAAGGAGGTATGCTACACCAGAGAAATTTGATGTAGATGAAAAGTGGAGGATATGTACAACAATATTTTGAAGTTGAAAATTTTCAAATTTACTTTATTTTGTCAAAAAATACAGTTTTAGTAGAAGGTAATCTGAAAAAAATTTAAAACCCCTGCTAAACTCGAACCTGCGACCTACAGTTCAGCAGTCGGTATTCTAACCTACTGAGCTACTCGGCTAGGTATTTCACTGGAAAAAGAAAAGTCAAATATTGCTGATAACGATTTTTTCATCCATGTTTTTAAAGGAAGTCAGCCATTATGACGATGTAGAGTACTACCTTAATGTATTTTCAAAATAAAAATTAATTGCTTATTTTCTATAGCATGCTGCTGCGAGTATAGAAATATGTCGGCGTTAAGCGTCGCAGTTAGAGTTAGCGTCATTTTTGTTCCATTTTAAAAACCAAAAGTTTTATTTGCGCTTTATCAAAAACATGTTTTTTTGTTGTTGGTTTTTTTTTGGGGGGGGTGTATGTTTTTTTGTTTTGTTTTTTTTACTTTTTAACGAGTTCTGTCTTTTACTTTCAAGAGTGTATCAAATAATAGATTTATGATGTATATGGTCTTCAATACGTTGTCTGAATTTCAATGACATTTTAATCTACATGATGCTGAACACGAGTTTTATCAGGCGTGTATTAAGGCAACTTGATATTTCTCCCTATCACACAGCTCAAGTACCCATGCACTTTAATTTTTCATTAATTACAACTTTTATCTAAAAGTAAGATGAAGATTTTACACTGTTCACAAATGTTCGATCGATCACCATAGTTTTAAGGACTGAATATTTGATGCAAATGTAGCTAATGCAATAGATTTGTCCAGTTTACCTAAATCTACATTTCAAAACTGAAGTGATATTTGTATGACCTGAAAATTAATTCAATCCTTAAGTACATTTTCCCTAAAGATTCAAACCAATAACTTTATATATACTTTGTGGGAAAAACACCTTTAAAATAGTTTATGAGTATGACGAAAATGTCCACACTCGGAGAAATGCCAACGTCAGGCCCTAAACAACAGCAAAACATGAATAAAACATGCACCTAATAATCACAGGAATTCGAAAACCAAATGGCATTCAGGAACACAGGGGAATACTATGACCTACCATTAATTACGGTTTGAATGACGTACTATATGGCTAGAGAAAGAAGTTTTACAAGGTAAACTCGATGCGGGATGACGTTACCTAGAATGTATAATGTTCCGGATTTAGTGTGCATTTTGTATTGAAGGGAAAACAAATAAACAGAGGGTAGATTACATAAACTTTTTAAGCAGTTATCTTACTATTTGCTATTTATTGTCAAAGATTTTTAAGAAATTCATATTCACGTTGAGGCGTGTTCTCTCATATATCTTGATAGGAACACCATTGTTCATCAGTAGCTGTCTGGGAAATTGTGATATTTACAATATAACAATGAATTTCATAAACGCGAGAAAACTATATTTTCTTCAGATCTCCTATCTTAAACTCGATCAATTTTGAAACTGGAGTTGCGCTTGTTCGCAATGTAGATGTTACTAAATAAAAACAACAACAAAAAGCAACCACAACATAACAAAACAACGACCCCTTCGTAGTTTCTCGAATGGGTATATCGTGTGTATATGATACATGTAAATATACTAAACGAAATTATATGTATAATTAATATTACATGTTTAAATTATTCATGAAAAATCTGTCTATTCAATCTTCAAAGTGTTTATTCGCAAAACAAAAGTTACATAAAAATATAAATAAAAGTTCTGTCAAAACACTTCTGCCTGTTAAGATGCATGTCAATATAATATACACTGTATACACATGTAACCACGCGGACAACCAATACGCATTTAGTCAATATAATATACACGATATATACATGTAGTCACGTGGACAATAGATACGCACTTAGTCAATATAATATAAACGATATATACATGTAGTCACGTGGACAATAGATACGCACTTAGTTGATGAAAATAAACAATCATTTTTGTCAGTATTAATCCCTTCTGAGATTGGATTGGTATATCATAGTTAGACAGACATTGATATTCGGTTAGTGTAGGTGTCTCCGTGTATCGATGTTCTCCTGTTCCAGCCCTTATAACACGAATAGAATATGAGAGGATACTTATCACATTGTGAAGGTCATTTGGATTCAGGTTTCGTTCAAACTGCTCGATCTGCCTACATAACGTAAAGTACACAGCAAGATCATGGTAAACCTCAGCCAAAGTGTCCTCTAACGTCGAATTCTGTAAAGTAAATACAACTCCACACTATAAACACAAATACTCTCACTGGAAGAGAAAAACGACCAGCCATTCGAAGTCTAGGCGGAATCGTCTTGCGTTTTAGAAAAAAAAACAACCTTCACACACGGTGACACCACCGTTTCATTAGACGGAGTATAAATCGCATGTTGCGATAAATGTTCTATATTTTTTCGTACACATTTTGATTTCCTGTATTTTCCACCCACCTGACGATAGAAAGTTGTTTTAGAATCGTTTGAATTTCTTTCGTCATAAATCATTTTATTAATTACGTTATCTCTCTATCGTGTCATTGAATTCTCAGGAGGGAGAGGGGGAGAGAGGGGTGCTATCAACATTGAAAAGAAACACTTGTAATATTAAATAATGTATTAGGAAATTATCATAAAAATGCGAGGTTATCAAACAAAATGTTAGGCAAATTTGCAAGAATCGTGTGTAAGTGAAACCTGCCATTAACATAGCAAAAGTACATGAACCGGAGTGCAAGACACTTCAATATCAATGCAAGTAGCGCTACCATACCTGTCTATACTCCGGCAGATGTAGTTCTGGGTTGGCTGTTGGCAATGGGAACAGGAACCGGTTGTCCTGACGGAAACATAACGGAAGTAGTACGACTTATTACAAATGGAGGTAAACGTTTCATCAGGAAGTATGATTGTTTTAGAATTTACTTATAGGAAATAAATCTATTCAGAATAGTTTTTAAAACAAAGATAAATTCAAAATTAAAGATGCTTGGATAATATATCTGTCGATATAAGGTTAAAATTCTATGAATAATCAAAATATCCTTCATTATTTGACCATTGCAAGTTATGGAAAGATGCACAGCCTGTCCATTACAACAGGGCACATGCAACTACATGTAATTATCCTCATGTACGGAGGCGAGATATGGCGTACTATTCCCGATGCAACTCGTCATAGAAATCAGAAGATGAAAATATTGAAAATCTATTCGTATCTATAAGAATTCTTAGGACATGAATGCTTTCATGAGACAGCAGACGCCTGCGTTCATAATACTCAGCTTTCAACTGTAGTCAATTTGGTGAAGGGAGAAAATCAAATTCTTTAGAATTTGATTTCAAAATGGAAAGCGTAATCTATGACCTGGTTTGAGTAATATCGGGGGGTGTAGCAACTTCGGCTTACTTTGTATTGTATTAACAATCGTGTTATTTCTCTAATTGCTCTTCGAGAAGATTCTACAAGTTGCGTCATCATTTCGTCATGAGGTAGGTGTAAACATTGTCCGCCACAAGGATTGGTGATGTATTGATGTGCTATCCTTATAGTCGTTGTACATCCCGGATCCGGTGTCGCTAGTTTTACACACTGTACACAGCACATAATAAGGCCCGTCAGGTTTGTTAATCCTAAAATGATGTATTTAATGATGAATAGCTTAAGCTTTATAAACAGCGTGTTGTGTGTATGGTTGTTTTTTCTCTTTGATAAAATAATTATGTTGAAAATCTACCATGATATACAACTAGATTTTTAATATGAAAGTAAATGAAGCGTATATTTGTGCCTAATGAGTTTAGGAACTATACTAAAAGTAGAGATTATTTTTATCTTGTACATGAACAGCTGTCATATTATAGTGCTACGTGAATTTCCTAACTTATCTAGATAGCTCTAAATATAGCAGTCACACGACACATAACATTTATCACCGTAGAAAACACACCAAGAGAAATAACATTAAACAGATGTTTTGTTGTATATTAATCTAAACGATTTCCTTCATGGTTTTTAACCACCGCTACTCCAATAATAATTATGAAACAGGCCTGAATATTTACACATTTTGTTTTTAATTTTTACATATAAGTTGCTCATCATATTTTTTGCTTTGATTGAAAAAAGCAATATTGTTACTACTTTGGTTTAATTCAATTTAGAGAATTGATTTTTGTGTATTTTACTGATCGCGAACAGCTACATATATGCCCTGTTCTTCCCTAATGAGTAGAATTTTGAATTTGTTAATCACTTGATTTCGTGGTGTTTGACATACATTTGTATTAAACGAAAATTACTGAATCCACAGCATCTAAACCGAACTACTGTACCGAGAGTGCAGAAAGGTAATGGTAGATAAATCTGATTATGAGAGGCGTGTGTTCAGTCTACCCCAAACGTGTAAACTGAGATCACATTATACTATCTACGCTTCTCTCTTTTACCTCTTGTGATCTTCATGTTGCCGTTAACTAAACAAAATCTGACAAACCATGAAGTATATAGGATAATTTGGAATTTTCTATAATTCATAAAGTTGTATATGTCATCGAAACTGTCCTTATCATTGAAACCGTGTTATCTCAGTAAATATCATGGATTGGTTGTCGCATAGTAACTAACAACAAATACCATGTCGATTTATCCAAAATATTTCTGATTTCTTTTCAAACTGAATTTGACTATGGATTCGTCCGTCTACGTGAACAAAAGAGAGGGGTAATGGTGGATGTGATTGAGTAATGGTGGATGTGATTGGGTAATGATGGATGTGATTGGTTAACAGCGGGTGCTCTCGACGTTTTCGGCATTTGACCTCACCTCTGGTGTGTCCAGGATCCCGTGTTTGCCATGCTCTAGATTTTACATTCCTGATAGAATTTACAAATTAAAATGGATCACTGATCGTTATCTTCACCTTCTTAATGATAATTCTGGTGATAAAATATTTTTAATCAATATCTACTAAACATAGATTTTGTTTTCATTGTCAAACTATTGTTGAAGATGAAAAACATTTTTGAACATATTAGAAAAATGCATTCAAAACTACTAGATATTAATACCTTATTTTGTTTACTAAATCCACATAACCTTGTATCTACAAAACAAACCTGTCTATACATCAGAGACTGTTTTAATGTTAGAAATAAGTTTTCAACAGTTTGATATTTTGTAATGTATCAATATATATGTGTATCTATGTATGGCTAACAACACATTCTTATATAATATGCTTTAGTGCCAATAAAGAATTGAATTGAATTGAATTAATTAAACAAGAGCACTGCGTTGTAAATGCCATACATTTTTGTGAGCATGCGTAATTGCGAAAGGCGATCAAAGTACATGTAAATATGTATCATATTTCTAAAGTTTCTTACATTTTTATGTATAGATTTCTTCCAGATGATGAAAATGACTTCAAGACTAAAGTGTAGGGACATCTTTCGTTCTGCCATCATTATGAATCCGTTCACAAGTGATGGGCAGAACTCCAATTAGAGAGATGCCGGGGCTTTGTACAATTCCCATCGCACATATTAGGTCATTTTCGTGAGAATTTGATATTTAATTCCTCCTGAAATAGTTTTTTTTAAATAAATTTTCCTAGTATGACTACTCTTAAATTGAGCAAATAAAATCAATAAAAATAATAAAAGCAACGTAATATTTCAACTTGGAAATTTTAATTGAAAGTTCTCCGTCATACTTATTTGACTGTACAGTGGAGTCGTTTTTAAAATTCGTCTATTTGTTGTCTTACGTCAATTTGATTCGATCCTATATTTTATACATCCTTGTTCTTTATCATCAACAAAAACAACATGGACCAGGTAAGATTCGCTCGTGTCGGAAGAAAATCAACATGGATGTTTTCCTTTCCTATACTCTAAACGTGGTCAAACCTCAATACATCCCTCAAACGTTACAATTATATGTGTGTGTGTTTATCTAAATGCAATGAGTTACATGTGCCATTTACCCTTCTGTGTTCTATACAAAGTTAAATGACAGAATTAGATAGGTTACATGAGGAAAATGTATTGGTTCCAGCTGACAAAAATTGTAATATAACAACATTGTCTTTGTAAGGTTTATTATTGCAACTTTCTTTCAAACGAACTTGACTTTAATTCCACATTTGGTAATCCTACCTATGCTCCAACATCCCTTAGCAAAGAGGAAATTGTTCAAAATCATGCTTCAGTTTTAATATCATATTATACTCCAGTCAATGAAACGAAAAATATGAAAATCGTACCCTATAGCTATGGTTTCCAAAACTACACAAAACCTTTACAAACGGAGAAACATTTCAGGATAAAGTAAGTGCTCTACCAAGCCCACATCTTTACTCCTCACGAAAATTTAACTGCTGAAGGAAAAACTTCTGGGATATTGTGCCACAACATATGCAAAAAGTGATGTAAATCAAATGTGGATTCATCCCGTGGGGATCCGGGTTAGAATAGGTCCTCAGTACCCCCTTGCTTGTCGTAAGAGGCGACTAAATGGGGCGATCTTTCGGATGAGACCGCAAAAACCGAGGTCCCGTGTCACAGCAGTTGTGGCACGATAAAGATCCCTCCCTACTCAAGCGCCGAACATAGGCCTAAATTTTGCAGCCCTTCACCGGCAATGGTGATGTCTCCATATGAGTGAAATATTCTCGAGAGGGACGTTAAGCAATATTCAATCAATCAAATTTGCATTCACAACAATTGCAATGAACTTTTATTTAATTTGAAATCACTACCACTGCTCAAAGGCCGTAAACGCCGAGCAAAGGTCTAAATTTGAAGGCCTTCACCCGTCTTGGTGACGTCTCCCTATGAGTGAAAATTTCCTGAGAGAGACGTTAAGCAAGATACAATTAATGAAATATCCAAAAATGAAGCAGATATGGAAAACAGTGTGGTGTCTTTTATTTCGAGTTCACTGGTATACATTGAATTGACATAAATGTGAATGAAAATGAGTAATTGAAATAGATGCAACGTCGATATAACTAATTGACAAGTTGACGACTTTTTTCCTCTCATGTAGAAAATTTCAAATAAATTCTGCCTCATAATAATGCATAAACAGGTTAGACAATAATGGAGTACAATCTGTGGTCATCTGAATTCCAATGGACAGACCATTATGTAGTAATTGCCAATGAGGAACCTTAGCATCTTTTTAACATCCAGTTCAGGTTATTTGTGCGTAGAATCAGAGATGTTTAACAAAGTATTTTTTTATGAATGAGCTCAAGATGTGTTTCTGTGTTCAATAGTCATTGAAGAAACAGCTTTCTATGATGTTAAAAACCCTGGCTTTTAATTTATCATGGAAATGGTCGTGTATAGTGTTTAAAAGTAGTTCCTTTTGATGCTGTTGATTTTTGATAAGTTGTATGGTTCTTTAGCGTGCCACACCTACTGCGATACGGGACATCCGTTTTTAAGGTCGTCTCCGAGGACCCATGACATTCACATCTAATGCCGAGCGTTTGGCGATGGAACTGTCACTACCTGTTTTAACGACTTAGGTCTGTCGCGGCCGGGATTCGAACCCCGGCCTTCCGAATGCGGGGCGAACGCTCTAATCTCTAGAGCACCGCGGCGGTTATATTTCATTGAGCATAAATATCAACAGTAAACTAACAACACAACTTTATGACAAACGAGATGACTTCAGCTTCCCCATCGTTAAATTTCCGTTTTGTGCAGCAATATTCCATTATTACCTGTGTATAGTGTTTGTGTCTCTCAACTGGTTCGATACGTGAAAGCGTGTTCTGTGTATGAATTGAGACAGGATACTGCTGACAAATCATTTGATGTTATAAGGGTTTCAACAGTCTGAATTAAAGTCAGCATTTCGCAACTTCTGTGGTCATTATAATGATCTAATTTGTAAATACAAGCTATCACTACGTTGAATGCTGACTGACGTGTTTCTTACTAATTGTTAAACTGTTTTTACATACTGATTTTGACTACAGATTACTCCGCTTACCTGATCAAGATATAGAGCTCACGGCAGGTATGACCGGTCGACAGGGGATTCTTATTTCAGGAACTGGATCCCATCTCTGATGTGTCTAAGGGTCAGTGTTTGTACTTAAATTTGAAGATGGGTGAACTTGGCGAACAATAAGCCTATTCATGATTGGGCACCGGTCGAGAATTGGGAGTTTAAAATCCGCATTGATGGTATCCGCAGTTACAATAGATACCGTACTAAAACGCTGTCCAAAATATTTAGAATTCAAAACAAATATATAGATCATACGTCAAAGAAGGGATATTTAATTAAAATCATGATCAGAATTTGTTTCACATGCAGTATCATGTACATCAGAAATTTTAAAAGTGGTTTTTACATACACATAATTACACTGATGCCTGAAGTACCTAAGGTACCAAATGGCATTACATATATGCTCGCAACATCCAACAGTATGTTCTCCGCATTTCCATTGACATATTAATTGATGTGAATGAGAAACCTCATATGTTTTGTGGTGTAAACCAAATGCGGAATAGCGTTTTCTGTATCGTGCAGTATCAATGCTTTGATTTGGATTCAGTTGATTTGGATACTATAAGCCTGTATTTACAACCATATTATGTTGGCCTCTTGCTATTGGTCGTCGTCCATAGTGCGTTAACAACTAAACATTTTTAACTTCTTGATATCTATACCATTCTCTTCAAATTCCGTATGAAACATCTTTGGAATAAGAAGGGGCATAAATTGTAAATATCAAGACGCCTGAACCCCCGGGCCTTAGGGGCGAGGTAAACACTAAAAAGGTGACCAGTTTTCAATACCGTTCTCTACAACCGCATATCTGTAAGTAAAACGGATACATATTGAATTAGAACAACAAGACCTTTATAACAATTGTAAATTGCGTGGTCCCGGAGTAGTGTTTCTGACTCCAGGGCGGAACCAAACTTGGCATGTAATGTAAACACTTCAATATCATCTCCTATAATACTATTGATACTAAATTGAAACTAAATGAGTATTTAGAAGCGGAAGGTGTAGTCCTTTACCATAATTGTAAATTTAATTATCCCAGGGGTAGGGTTTGATTCCACTGCGGATCGAAAATGTTTAGATTCATTTAAACGTCTTTATCATTTGAAATACGTTATGGTTATCCTGATATTATATAAAACCTAAATGCATATTTAGGAAAAGCAGAAAGGGGTGTAACAATATTGTGAATTTCTCAACCTCCGTGTTTAGATCCTAAGGTTGGGTCCAAAATAATCATACAGTGTTATATAACATATATCATATGTACAGTCTGTCATCAGTAGGGGTACTTTTAGAAGAACACATTTTGTTTTATGTTGATGCTGAACAATATAATGTATGTTAGATGTGCAGAAACAGAAAATTATTATAGATTCCGTAGCCCTTTGGGCTAATGATTCTCTTAACTAATGCTCAGGTGTACGTTAAGGTCTGTGGACTAGTGATTGTTTGCACTAGTACTCAGGTGACCGATAAGGCCTTTGAACTAGTGGTTGTTGATTTAATTTTTTGATTGATTTGATTATATTTTATTGTATAAATATACAAAGGGATTGGTTACAAGTTCTAGCAACTTTGACAACCTCTCCCGTATACAAAATATATTATGCTATACATGTACAAATAAAGATTGTAGTAACAGAAAATATAATATTCGTTATGATATACAATTATGATAATATACAATAAATGTTTAGGTTCATGTAAGTACATAATCAGCCATGCAATGCAAAACATATTCTAAAAATATGATATATATGTCCGATTAAAATCTGTTAGGGTTTTTAAAAAACTTCTGAACCGCTCCGAAAATAGAAAAAAATTACATAATTTGAAAAATATTAATTTCCCCATAATAAAAGGTGGGTATCGACAATAGCAATATCATTTAGCTGAAGCATTTCATTGAGAGAAAAAAAACAACAATTTCTTGCTTCAGTGTATCTATTGCATGCAAAGAAGAAATGATGGGCATCTTCAATATGACCACATATACAATTTTGTTCTGGTGTTTTCCTTCTTTTCTTTTTTTTTTTTTGCTTGCAAACGTTTTTTTGCTTTTTGTGGGCATTTTGTTTTTGAACGCCAACTTTGGGGTTGTATTGTATATATGTTTTTACACTCTGTTCTCTGTTTTTAAATTTTACAGTATTTTGTTTTACATCAGGGGAGATCATTAGGCAACTTTCATTAGCAACAATGTATGATATATTTCTGGTTGATCTCCCCTTTTTACAGTGTCATTTTTATTTCTACATTAATTTGTTTTATAACAGGGGAGATCACTACGCAATTTTAAGTAGTACCAATGTATATCATTCTGGGTGATCTCCCCTTTTTACATTGTCATCACAATAAATGACAATTCACACAAGTAATATTGTCTGTCTTACTGTTGGGATCAGAGCAACATTTTTCTGTGATCAACATTAAATGGGTATTACATAAATACAATTTGGAGAGGCAATGATGTTTTTATGATAAAGATCATTATTTAAAATAAATAATATTAAAATATCGCTGGCCATATGAATAGTATAAAGGTGGTTTTGAGGGTGTTATTTTAATGTGTGTTTTTATTTTTAATTTATCATTGAAGTTATCTCCCTTATGTATGAGTGATTGTTTGACTAGTACGCAGGTGACCGGTAAGGCCTGTGAACTAGTGATTGTTTTAAATAGTACTCAGGTGACCGGTAAGGCCTGTGAACTAGTGATTGTTTTAAGTAGTACTCAGGTGACCGGTAAGGCCTGTGAACTAGTTATTGTTTTAACTAGTACTCAGGTGACCGATAAGGCCTGTGGACTATAGCGATTGTTTTAACTAGTATTCAAGTGACCGATGAGGCCTTTGGGTTAACGATTGTTTTAACTAGTACTCAGATGACCGATAAGGCCTGTGGATTAGTGATTGTTTTAACTAGTACTCAAGTGATCGATAAGGCTGTGGACTAGTGATTGTTTTAACTAGTATTCAAGTGACCGATAAAGCCTTTGGACTAGTGAATGTTTTAACTAGTACCCAGGTGACCAATAAGGCCCGTGGACTAGTGATTGTTTTAACTAGTACTCAAGTGACTGATAAGGCATGTGGACTAGTGATTGTTCTAATTAGTACTCGGGTGACCGATAAGGCCTGTGGACTAGTGATTGTTTTAACTAGTACTCAGGTGACTGATAAGGCATGTGGACTAGTGATTGTTCTAATTAGTACTCGGGTGACCGATAAGGCCTGCGGATTAGTGATTGTTTTAACTAGTACTCAGGTGACCGATAAGGCCTGTGGATTAGTGATTGTTTTAACTAGTACTCAGGTGACCGATAAGGCCTGTGGATTAGTGATTGTTTTAACTAGTACTCGGATGACCGATAAGGCCTGTGGACTAGTGATTGTTTTAACTAGTACTCGGATGACCGATAAGGCCTGTGGACTAGTGATTGTTTTAACTAGTACCCAGGTGACCGATAAGGCCTGTGGATTAGTGATTGTTTTAACTAGTACTCAGGTGACCGATAAGGCCTGTGGACTAGCGATTGTTTTAACTAGTACTCAGGTGACCGATAAGGCCTGTGGACTAGTGATTGTTTTAACTAGTACTCAGGTGACTGATAAGGCCTGTGGACTAGTGATTGTTTTAACTAGTACTCAGGTGACCGATAAGGCCTGTGGACTAGTGATTGTTTTAACTAGTACTCAGGTGACCGATAAGGCCTGTGAACTCGTGATTGTTTTAACTAGTACTCAGGTGACTGATAAGGCCTGTGGACTAGTGATTGTTTTAACTAGTACTCGGATGACCGATAAGGCTTGTGGACTAGTAATTGTTTTAACTAGTACTCGGGTGACCGATAAGGCCTGTGGACTTGTGATTGTTTTAACTAGTACTCGGATGACCGATAAGGCTTGTGGACTAGTAATTGTTTTAACTAGTACTCAGGTGACCGATAAGGACTGTGGACTAGTGATTGTTTTAACTAGTACCCAGGTGACCGATAAGGCCTGTGAACTCGTGATTGTTTTAACTAGTACTCAGGTGACCGACAAGGCCTGTGGACTAGTGATTGTTTTAACTAGTACTCAGGTGACTAATAAGGCATGTGGACTAGTGATTGTTCTAATTAGTACTCAGGTGACCGATAAGGCCTGTGTGTCTTTTGTTGAATAAATCAAAGTAGAAAAGAAGGATGCTGAAAATTTTGTAAATTTATCACGTATTTACGTTTTGTTTATAAGAGACTGCGAAACAGAAAGTTCGGGGACGTATATAAATCTTATTGAGGGAATGTTAACAATTCCTTTGTTTGATATTGCTTCATTATTTAAGGTAGGTCTGTCAGATCTAGGGTGTGAACAGCACTGTCCACTGGGGAACCGAAAAATATGTGCCGCCTGTAGTAATATTCAATGACATGTAGAATACGCATGTTAACTCAGTTTAAAAATCGTATCCCTTGTTAACGTTAGGTGTGATCGACAGACGAAGGGACTAAGTGGTGTCGACAATCACACCTTATAAACCGAGTAACACATGATAGCACAAATTCATCTGTACACGATCCTAGCTATCTAACTGCGGTTAACCGATGTTGTTTGGTATGCGCTTACAATACTGAAATATGAACGTCCCGCGCAAAAATGAACAAAAACTTCCCTTTTTCTACAGAAGCATATGAAACTAGCAAGCTGGATTTTTTTTTTCAATGAAATGTTTAACAATGTTGTGAAGTATACAGACCACAGGATCGTGAAGGACAAATTATTTTGCTGAAATGAGTGGAATTTCATTCAAAATATAAACTTAAAAGTACACGTTTAGCCCTTTGCAAGAATGTAAACTTTTTATCTTCAATCTTAATTTTTGGAATGTATCAGTAATTCACAATTGATTTAGAAAATACTATAACTGTGGTAGAGTTGAATATACTCAGATCAATAGAAAACAGATAGAAAATGAAACATACTAGCGTACAAGAAATACATTTTTATTTTGATCCAAAGAATAATAAATATTTTAAACATGTATAAAAACTAAACAAACCATTGATGTGATTTAATCACATAGGCATAAAAAAGTTCGGCAGTTATCCTTCATATTACAAGGCACAAAAATACAAAGGAAAAATGTAATATATACAACACACAAATCAATATGGATTTTAAAAAATGATGGGGAAAACGTTGAACACATTTACTTTGGGTTACAGTCATTACTATACAAATCATCCCGATGTTTTACTCCTGTTCCTCACTTTTCCAGATTTCTGTTTTCCATCCCGGAACACTTTAGTCCTGTAGCTTCGTTTTCGCCTTTTTCTGATATAAACTTGTCCTAGCATCCTGTCAAACATTCCTAAAATTGACTGTGTATGCATTGGGTGAGTACTTAGACAAACACCTCGTATCTGCGTCCCACTCGGAATATCCTCTATCTTGTACACCCTGCACATGATATGTACCAAGAGTCGTTTGATACTTTGTAGTCGTATTTGAGAGCCAGTGTTCAAACCCATTTCGTTGTGTAGTTCTAATGTTTGATGAGCATACAAGAACAAGGCTTGAAGAACTCGAAATAAAGATGGAAAGGTTTGATTCGAGTCTTCACCCTACAATAAAAAGTAAGTTCTGATGAGGATATAAAATACTGTAAACGTATAATAGTTGGCTGTGTATTGTATTTAGCGGATTTCGCGGAAAGCAGATACCATAAAAGCAAGTAGTTCGCTAAATGTCTTGCGTATATATATTTCATATAGCACATTTAGAAAGCGCTAAATCAAATACATGTACACAGGGGATGCTTACTCCTTCTAGGCACCTGATCCCACCTCTGGTGTGTCCAGGGGTCCGTGATTGCCCAACTCTCAATTTTGTATTGCTTATAGGAGTTGTGATATTGATCACTGTTCGTTATCTTCACCTTTCATACACTAACTAATTGAAAAATGAATTTCCGCCAAATATCGTATACGCTAGATATATTACATTTCCAGCAGATATTAGTGTAGGTAGATTGATAAATAAAATACTATTTTACTATCTTATGATCGTAAAAAAGAACATCGGAGTAATCTATAGACATTAGATGTTTTCCCACTCGTTGAATGAATGGTACGTACTTTTGACTAATGTTTGAACGTGATTTAGTAAGCTATTCCAGCTATCGTTGTAATGCACTGATTTGTTATGAAACCACATATTCTGACCCCTTACCGGAGTTTAATTTGATCAGTACTGGTAAACACAATGTCTTGGTATGCAACATAAGCTGTCGTATGCATCAATAGTACATGCATTAATGAGAGTAACAAGCTGACACATCTGAAAGCAACAATATTATTACCTTCATCGACTCAGGAAAGCGCGTCAAAGGGTCTGTATCGGCCGGTGATTGATAATGAATTCTTCCCTAAACCAAAAAAATGGCACATTGTAATAATTACTGGTTACCTTTCACGTACAGTGTAGATAAAATACATATATTTATCACAATTTCCGCGAAATCCTCTTTTCCTAATTTGGATTTAAGAAAATACGATAGAATTTTACAACACCCCACACATCAATTGTTCACAGCTTTAAATACTTCATTATTCAGGATTCTATTTCATAGGATTCAAGAATTATCTTCCTTTTAAAAAAAAAACCCAACAACAATGAATTCAAGAAAGTATTAGATATCATTCTTTCTCTGGGTTCTAATTATAAATACCGCCCACTCTGACCAGGTTCTTTGCTGTCACCTTCTCGTTTTACCCAGCGCTTACTCTGGTGCATCGAACCGAGCAGTAACCATACCTGATCTTCCATGACCTTCCTCAGTTTGTGGCGGAGTCGTCGGATCTGGTTTCCCACTAGTCTACGCTCCCTGTAAAATTCTGCCCGACACTGGGGTAATGATTTGCTACACGGTGTGAAATCGCAAGGCAATGAGATGTTTACTGTACAGTCTGGCGGAGGATCGAATTCGTCTGACACCGCCCTACACAGAACACAACTAACACTGGCTGCAAGTACTTCAAAGATAAAGAATGAAAATACTGTATATTATGTATAGTGTACTCCATTTCAGAATGCGAATCATTGATTAACAATATGTGACGATATAACCATTATTTTTTTTATAATGAATTAAAAGACCATAAAGTTATTAAATTAATGTGTCCTTACATGTTGCCTTTACGAACATATTCAACTTATAATGGTAGAATAGAAATACCTATCTTTACTGTGTGTATATATACATATATATATATCCTAAATAAGAAAGTACAAATACATGTAAGATTCTATACTGGTTTCTAAGGAAAACCAAGTACAATGTTTAAACATCTTATTCTTCTACCCGATTAAACGAATCAGGTATAGCGCTGGTTAGTTTTATTTTTTATTTCAGTTTCCGTTGTCATGGTTTCTACTATTTTACGCTGGGTAACTTAAATTATTTTAACGCATGGTTGCTTTGAGAATTTTTGTCACCATTATAAAACTGAAAATAGATACAAGTGTAAATTTAAGAAGCAATTGACAAGGGTTATGAAATAACTTTCCTATCTGAATATTGTGTTCAGTTATTTAGGGATGGAACTCATTTTTAAGCAGTTTAAACAATTTAATCTGGTTGAAACTTTATAGTTTATTAACTAAAAGCAGGTTTCCCAAAAATTGTCTTCATAATCCTTATCATTTACTTTTATTCAAAACAAATTAGCATATTAAAACCAAAACTATTAATTCTAGTCAAGCAATTAAGTTTTAGATGAAACGTAGGTTTTGGTGTAATTTACGGTTCATTTTACGAATGCAACCAATCATATTTCATCAATACTATATATATTTACGCGGCTTTGTTGAATGAGAGCGAGTGCAGTATATATTGGTACTATGTAGATATAACTGTTAAAATATCGATAATAGTGCAGAGATCTTCAAATCGTTGAAGTTCAAACAATTCATAGAAATTCAACTATATACTATGCTCTAAAATAGATAATCCTTTTGCATATATAAAGTCCTTCACCTATTAAAGAACGCAACTTAGAATTGGCAGTGTATTGATAGCACAAATCTAGAGGCTGTCGTAAGGGACCATTGGTAGCTAATCAAGCATTTGGCGTCTTCATCATGTTTAGGTATAAATGTTATAAGATTCACTCAATCAAGTAAAACACATGACTTTTCTTTTGTTTTAATATCTTATAGTTCACTTTACTAGGTCCTTATATCAAGATTAGTTTGATAAATACAGTGTGAATAATTAAGATGGAACACGATAAATAGGAATTCTAGATCAAATTTTCTAGTTATTGACCAAAAACCTAAATATCTATACAACATTTCGGGTCGATTAATACATTATGCGTGTTTAAGAATCGGTGTCCTTTTGTAAAATAATTCATGAATTTACACCATTTGAATTAGCTCTACATGTAAGTCCAAATTTCTTGTTTTAGAAATTACAAAACTAAAATACGCTTTTAGGGATATTATATTTAACACACATGAATTAAATAGAAATGATACAACCATGTAGATTGATAGTGTTTTAGAGCAGAGGTTTCAGCAGCCTCGCTTTAAGTCAGCATTTCGCAAATTCTATGGTCTTTGTAACAATCTAGTTTGCCAATGCAATATATCATTGGGTCAAATGCTGTTTGACGTGTTTCATATCGATTGCTAGACCGTTCTTGGAACACTGATTTTGACTACGGATAACTCCGTATACCTGATCAAGATAAAGGGCTCACGGCGGGTGTGACCGGTCGACAGGGGATACTTACTCCTCCTAGGCACCTGATTCCACCTCTGGTATATCCAGGGTTCCGTGTTTGCCCAACTCTCTATTTTGTATTCCTTATAGGATTTGAGATTGATCACTGTTCGTTATCTTCACATTCCACTACAAAATATAGTACTTTTCATACCCTTGAGGGGGCCTCCGTGGCCGAGTGGTTAGAGCATCGCGCTCAAAATCACACGGCCTCTCACCTCTGTCGGCGCGGGTTCGAATCCCGCTCGCGCCGGTAATTGAGAAAGTTTCCCAGTTTACTTTCGGAAGGTCGGTGGTCTCTTCCCAGGTACATTGTATCTGGGTTTTCTCTTTCACCAATAAAAAACTGGGAGCCACCAGATAACTGAAAATGGTTGAGTGTGGAATAAAAAAAATCAATCAATCAATTCATAGCCTTGCTAAATTTAAATTGGTATGACACAAATATCAGCCGGATAAGATTACGCAACATACATATAATACATTTGGACCAATAGGCCTGCTCATTGATAGTAGTTTGCCTGATTGTGCCTAAAAACTGGAAAGCTTACTTATATAGGGATAATTATGTTACTTGCATCCATTTGAACAACAAGAGAACATCCGCCCTTCTCTAACATGCAAGGTGAGGATAACGAACAGTGATCAATCTCATAACTCCTACAAGCAATACAAAATAGATAGTTGGCCAAACACGGAACCCTGGACACACCAGAGGTGGGATCAGGTGCCTAGGAGGAGTAAGCATCCCCTGTTGACCGGTCACACCCGCCGTGAGCCCCATATCCTGATCAGGTAAACGGAGTTATCCGTAGTCAAAATCAGTGTGCCAAGAACGGCTTAACAATCGGTATGAAACACGTCAGACAGCATTTGACCCAATGCGAGGTTGTATTAATTTACTCCATCAGAGTGAGAGCATATTCCACAAGGATATCATATTTCCCTACAGGAAGATTATACGGTGCAATAGAACTATACGTTAACGGCGCGGTGTTAACGTTAGGACGATCTCAGCTACATGCAATGTAGGCTATAGATGAGCGGACTCCAATTTCAAATGCACTTTTGTAGTCTTTGTTTCAGTATAATAAACAATTTATTGCATGAATATTCGGGATAAAACTTGAAATCCCGTGTCACAGCAGGTGTGGCACGATAAAGATCCTTTCCTGCTCAATGGTCATAAGCGCCGAGCATAGGCCTAATATTTGCAGCCCTTCACCGGCAGTGGTGACGTCTCCATATGAATGAAATATTCTGGAGAGGGACGTTAAACAATACTCAATCAATCAATATTCCCCTCGGGCGTTGCCAATGGGGAATATGATTTTTCTTGGGTGAATAAATCTTTATATCTCCCTCACTATCATACAATAAATGTATAATATTCCATTATAGTTCAATAACACGCCATATTCCATTAGAATAAGGTTCTTTAACTAATGGAACGCTACATTCAACTAACTGAATCCCGTAGGAATCCGGGTTCGAATAGGTTCCAAGTACTCCTTCCTTGTCATAAGAGACGAATAAATGGGGCGGTCCTTCGGATGCGACCGCAAAAACCCAAGCCACAGCAGGTATGGCTAGATAAAGATTCCTCCCTGCTTAAAAGCCGAAATCGCCGAGAATAGGCCTAAACTTTTCAGCCCTTCACCGGCAATGGTCTCCATATTGGAGGAAAATTTTCGAGCGGGATGTTGAATAATATATAATCAACTAACTGATGGTCATATTCTAAATGAGAGACGCCTTTCTATAGAAGTTCCTAATGACATAAAACTACATATTTTATTGAAAGTAGACATTAATGGCAAACTGACAACTCAATTGTGTGACAAACGGGATGATTTCAGCTTCTCCATCGTCAACTTCCCATATTTATATAGCAATATTCCATTATCACCTGCATATGGTGTTTATATATCTCAACTGATTCGATATGCAAGAGCTTGTTCTCCGTATAGTCAGTTTTTCAATCGAGGTAAGCTACTGACAAACAAGTTGATGGTACAGGGATTTCAACAGTCTCGATTGAGGTCAGCATTTCGTTATAACGATCTAGTTCGTCAATACAACCTATCATTGGGTCAAATGCTATCTGACGTGTTTCATACCGATTGTTAAGCTGTTCTTGGCACACTGATTTTGACTGCGGATAACTCCGTTTACCTGAACAGCATATAGGGTTCACGGTGATCAATATCTTAACTCCTATAAGCAATACAAAATAGATAGTTAGGCAAACACGGACCCCCTGGACACACCAGAGATGGGATCAAGTGCCTAGGAGGAGTAAGCATCCCCTTTCCATCGGTCAAACTCACCGTGAGCCCTATATCTTGTTCAGGTAAATGAATTATTCCTTAGTCGAAATTAGTGTGCCAAGAACGGCCTAACAATCGATATATAAAACATCAGACAGCATTTGACCCCAAAGATAGGTTGTATTGGTAAACTAGATCATTATAACGACCATATAATTTGCGAAATTCTGACTTTGAATGAGACTGTTGAATCCTCTGTAACATCAGCTTATTTGTCAGTAAGCTGTCTCGATTTAATAACTAAATCTAATATCATACGCAGAACAAACTCTTGCGTATCGAATCAGTTTAGGAATATAAACACCATTATGCAGGTGATAATGGAATATTGCTACATAAATATTGGAAGTTGACGGTGGAGATTGGTTGATTGTATCTTGCTTAACATTTCGCTCGAAAAAATGTGACTCATATGGAGACGTCACCAAGAACGATGAAGGGCTTCAAATTTAGGTCTAATGCTCGGCGCTTACGACTATTGAGCAGTGTTGGGTTCTCTAGCGTGCCACACTTAAAGGTAATCTCCGAGGACCCGTGGCATTCACACCTGATGCCGAGCATTTGACGATGGAACTGTCACTACCTGTTTTAACGACTTGGGTCTGTCACGGCCGTGATTCGAATCCCGGCCTTCCGCACGCGGGGCGAACGTTCTAACCTCGCGGCCACCGCGGCGGAGAAGTTGAAATCATCCCGTTTGTCTTACAGCTGAGTTGTCATTTTGTTAATTGTTATTTGAGTTGTTAGTTAAAATATCTCAGTAGGAAACAGATGTGGAGGGCTCTGTGGTTTCTTCTATATCAAGTTCACAGTGACATATGGAATCGACATATGAATGAAAATGATTATTGTCAATATATCTAATTGTCGAGTTGAAGACCACACCAAAAGATGTTTTCTTCTCATGTAGAAGCTTTTGAATAAACTCTGCTCCATTAGAATATAAAAACAGTTTAGGTAACAAAGGAGCACTATTCGTGCCCATGGTGATTCCTAAAGACTGTTGGAAAACCTGACCACCAAAGACTACGATATTTACTTGATCCATCAATGCTTCTTTTTTTTGGTAAGACTTTTTGTGAAGTTTAGGAGTCCAATGAAGGTATGGTAGCTGGTGTTCATCCATCCCATTGATCTGGATATTAAATGTGTCTAAAACTGAAGAATGAACTTGAAGAATTTCATCTTTTTAAAGGCCAGTTGGAGTATAAATACGATTACCAAATGTGGAATTAATGACAAGTTCGTTTAAAATACATTTGTAATAATGAGCCTCACAAACAAAGACAATGTTGTCACAGTATGGGCTAATTTTGGTTTTTTTTATTAGCGTATTCAACACTCATTGGAATAGAGTAAAGTTTTGTGTGAATAGCATGTTGACCTATTAGTAATTGTTTGTTTACGTAAGGTAAAAGTGAATAAAGTTTGATATTGTGTATATGAACGATGTCTATGACTGCGTTTATGTCTCTGTGTATTTACGTTATTTCCTTGTGGGTTAGTTAAATTTCCTACATTGTATACGTTATCATCGCATCCGAAATGCGGTACCTAGAGTTCTTATCCAGTGATCTTCTCGTTTTCTACTTAAAAGGGTACTGAAAGTTTAATTTTTTGTATGATGGTAAAAAAATTTCTAGAATGCTCACCTTCATGGACAAGATGGAGTGGTCAGGGGAATTAAAATGTTTACAGAAGTGTTTATCACCTCTGTGCCCCTTCCCGGTATTCTTTTAAGTAAACATTAATAATGAGGAATCTGAATTCATCCCGTTTGTCATAAATGTTGTTACTTTGCAGTTAATGTCTACTTCCAGTAAAATATCCAAATATGAATCAGATATGGAGGACTGCGGTGTATTTTATTTCCAATTCATTGAGATATATCGAATCGATATATGACTGAAAGTGAACAGATAAAAGGTTGACGATGCATATAAATGTCGAATTGGAGGCAACAGGAAGTGGTGTTTGTTCTCCTGAAGAAGCGTTTGAATAAATTCGTCCTAATAAGGATACGAAGCTAATAAAGTAGCACAATTCGTGTCCATGGGAATTCCAACAGACTATTGGAAGATCTGATCACCAATGAATACGTAGATATTGTCAATGAGGAACCCCAGCATGTTTTCCAATTAACTGCTCTAAGAATATTTTAGGTTGATTGTTGTCTGATTTTTTTGCAATCATTACCTCTCGTCGTTTATCATTATAGGCCCGGTCTAGGACTTCTCCAATCAATGATTGACGCTGTTTAGTAGCTGTGATTTTTCGTGTCATTGTTCGAGGTTCTTGTTTTCTGTGACTTCTCTAAGTTTTGCTAAAAGTGTAGTGTTAATGTATATCATACTTTTATACAATGATTTCTAGTAGTTGTTGAATGTCAGATTTCGTAGCTTTTGATTGCGGAAAGACCAATAAGTCACGAGAGCCACGAGGCACAACTTTTACCCTTAGAAGAACATAGAAAAGCGTTCAATGAAAGTTTTTCAAAGAAAGTGCAGTTTTGACAAATTCACGAAATTTTATGCCCACTAATCTATTGATACCACGGTATGACATTTTCATAATGAAGCTTATCAGTTGAAAACACTTCGTAAGTATGATATGGAAATGTAAAGTTGTAATAAGTTTTCCTCTTAGTTTGGTTTGAAGGAATGACATTGAACAGAATCAAACAGATGTATATTTTTTAGGATAAGAGTAATTTGCGAACCCAGAACAATTGACTAATTTATTGGGATTTTACTTACATTCTGGGATTGTTCACTCAAATATATACCTCTCGAAGTTTATATAAGTTGTCAGATATTTAGACCCATGCAAAGTGCTAAGAATCAATTAGCATTTAAGATTTTTATTGTGCCAACGCCCACCTTGACGTATGACCTTGGTACTGGCTTTTAAGTGATCACGCGTAAGATCCGCCATTTTTCTCTTCGTACAATTGTTACTTATTTCGACGTCTTCGGCATGGAATCGAACTCAGTGCTCCCACACAGAAAGCTTCTACAATAAGAAATCGTACATCGTTGAGATGTGAATATTTTAAATGGACGTTCACATTCATGCACATGTGCCGCTACACCGAAGTTTTCTTTTAAGAACTGATCGGTATTTTTCGTGCGCCTCGTAGAAACAATAATAAATTTTGAATACATTAATCGCATTTGTTCAATAATTTTGGTTAATTAATTTGTAAAATAAATTTATGAGTTCCTGATATGGTATCTCTTATGGTCCTTTGTCATTGACAATCGTGTCTTAATTTTATAGATACAATATTTTGCATTAAAAAGCGAAAAAGAGAGTATTTACAACTCTGTAAGCATTTTCCGTGTGACATTTCAGATTTATTCGTTTTCATTGGATAAGTTATTTACATGTATTGTATGCGGACGGTGTTCCGCTTATAATAATATGTATATATGTAAAATAGCATTTTCCATTTTTTTAAAAGATATAATTTTGTATTTCGAAATGTTACCAACATCGCACTCGACATGACGTTGGTCGAACGACGTGACATAATAATTTATAATTTTTGCATTGTCTTTCCCTAAACACAAAATCAAACACTGGTTTCTTTTATATGCTAGATTGATGGCCAGACCAACACGAAGTAAATTGAGAATCAAGGAAACTAAAAAAAAAAAAATATTATCTTTATTATTCTGGAAATATATTTATATCATTCACTGCACAATACGTAATAAATCGATACCCTTCCTCTGGCGGATTTATGATGTGATAACTTCCAACCAGGAGCGTGACCGTGTTCTATTTTTTCAATGAAGTAGAAAAGTTTTAGTTGCACGAGATGCATCAGGAGTACTAAAACTCTTTAGGATTGTCATATTTGCATGTGAGGGTTTAAAATTTGGTAACGAATATTAAATACTATTCAATTTCATTTTCAATTAAAATTCCACATGCAGAGATTTACAATATCCACAAGTTTCATTAATTACAATATCCATTAAGTTTCATTAATATACACATGCGATGAAATTTGTATTTTGGATTCACTTCGTTACTAATATTTAAATTATGATTTATTCAAAACGTTTATTCTTCAAGGTTTCGTTTTAATTTGTTGTTAAAGTCTTGTATTAATTATCCATAAATTATGCCTCAGTGATATGCAACGTTCGTTTGCAGAATCCGAGGGCTGGGTGTTGTTTTAAGAAAATCAATTAAAATGCATATACACAACAAATTTAAAGAATCATAACGTTATCTTTGTAGTTATATGACTGTTATGTGTTTTGGGAAAATGAAAGTTATAAAAATTAATTAGTAAGACATTTCGTCAATGTATCTTTCCTTTCTTGAGAAAATTGAACAATTATCTCATTGATAAATCTAAAACAACGCGTCACTGTATTACTATTGGCGTGCTAATGTAAACAGCGTACTAAGTATATTGATACTTGATTTCTGGGAAGCAAAATAATTAGTTTTGAGAAAATATATATTTCGTTTTAAAGAGAAACAAAGACACTTAATGTTGAAATCTAGGAGCAAGCAGACGCTATAAATCGAAATAGATTTTAATGAAACTGTGCAACTGTTGGAAGTACTAAAATTACAAATTGATTTGATTTATGTATAGGATAAAGTACGGTGTGGGTTATGTCCAACTACAATGTACATCTACAGCGGAAAAAGATAAGTAACCTAACATCATTTTATGAGTGAGTGTGTGAATTTTTAAAACATATTTTACGTTCCATTTTTGTTTGTATTTTACTTGGAGCAGTATGCGTTTTCCACAGCATCTCCGTACGTCCGTATGATGTTTTACCAACAACCAATAATAAAGAGCAAATCAAATTGTATTATTCAAATATGCAAAGCGGAATTATTTTCAGCCTTAGCTATATAAGGAATTTACGACAAGACACAATTCTTACTATGTTCGGCAATAAAACCCCACGATTATTCCCTGCTGAAATTCTTTAGAATTAACGCTAAATTAATCATGATAATAAAAGATACTATTTTTGTTTCGGATACCATCCAAATGCTAAATATCTTCCTAAACTTTCCATAAGCTGCATAATGATATTAATCAAGGTGCACTCTTACGGATAAATCGTCAAAAGATTGATGCTGAACGTTCATTTCTAGACATAAAAGACAACTGCCTGTATAATGTGTAACAGTTTAATGTTTCCTGTCCGTGCACTAAATTTCGACACGAGTTCCTATTCAGAATTAAAAGATGTAGCTGAACTGTGACAGTTCATGCAAATATAATACAGATATGTTTTCTGAAATTAATAACTGTATTTTTTCGTCACGGCAGTTTCATGCAGTTAATCTTTCGGAAGGTTGTCGGCAATATCATCCAATAAAAACACTTTTAGGAAAAGATGTTTAATTTCTTAGCATTTGATTGGTCGAAGAATTTTATGTCACTAAGATGATATACTTTAGAAATATTTCCTCATACGTATTTAGGAATCGGGTCCATTTTTCTGTATAAAGTATCGTGTATTTTTATTGTTTTCGTAGATTTTCTGACAGCGTGTTGAATGCATGCTTCCTTTTCACATTTTTTTAAAAATTTTATCAAAGAAAACCTACTGTTTAAACCAAATTTTAATGATAACCTTATCAGACATAATATGTCCGATTAATTAGAAAAGCTTAAATATTATATTGAAGGTTGAATAAAGGTGAGCGACGCGAGGGGTGAACAGGTTTAATTTCATTTGCTATGAATTATATAGGTAATTCCGCATCTATGTACATTATAGACAGGTAATCTACACTCCATCCATTTATTCTAAAATACACGACTCGTTCTAAATTAACTGTTTTGTCTAGAATTCTACATGTAAGTATATATACTTTCATATTTACCTATATCCTTTACGTGTATTTTACAAAATATAGCTTATCTTCAAAAAATGTCTCTATGCACATATTGATTGAACTAATTATCTAACCTTTATTTATGGATCACGTTTTATATTAAGTTCGACAACAAACTAAACTAGGCCTAATATACAATGCCGCAATTTCACATACACTCCAGTCGTCTTCACGAGAAGTATGTACATTTCTCGGTCATTATCATACCCCCCCCCCCCAACCACCCACCCACTGATGGTACTCAGAAAATTTTGATTTTTTTTTTATCATAATCATTTTCAAACTAATAATGATAAAATACTAATTGATACATTTCATTCCTTGCATTTCATTAACACATTGCATAGCGTTTTAAAGCAAACTTTGAATACAAGATAATAAATATAATTTATTTCTACATAAATAGGCTTAACTGAAAAGGAAAATTTTTGGATATTTTATCGAAATGTGGCAGTTATCAAAATCAAATTAAAAAAATGTATGTGTCTGTTGGAATATTATGTAAGCAGTCCGGTGGCCTCACGATGACTCAATGATACGTGATAACATGCATGTATATTGAAGTTATCCAGTATGTACGTATAAGGTATGTACGAGTTCTGAGTCAATGACATTGATTTCACTTTCCATTGATTATATACATTTCAGAGAAAATAATTTTTTTGAAATAACGCCCGTGTTATATAATGTATTTTAAGACCTAAAGCTACTATTTTGATACATATTATTTTCCTGTAAATTAATTTTAGAAAGTATTGCCTAAAAGCAGGAAAATCACCACACATCTACTTATACACAAAATATAATCCATCAGTCTGAACTGAAATTAAGAATTAGCCATTTCCTATTTTCTTTGGCAGAGTGTTGGGAAAATTCCGATATAACGAGAAATTGTTTTCTGTTTAAAATTTTCCGATTTTCTGTTACCTCTTGGCACTGTTCTGCAAGTGGAACTAGACCTTCCTAAAAACGTGAGATCAACTATGGTCATATTTAGATGCGGAGTTTTACCACTAAGAATTAATAAATGTGAACTAGTAGTAGTAGTAGTTTATTTATTTATAGTGACATGTGTATATTCACAGACAGTGTAAAAATAAATCAAACACCCGGCCCATCGGACCTATATGCCACTTTAAACACAAAACTTAAATGCAGTACATAAAGAAAAGAAAAAAGAAGAAGCACAGCGTTAATAAATAAAAGACAAACAAACATAAAAACACACATATATGTTGTAAGTAAATACCTGCAGTACATCAATGTGTTTTATTTTTAACTAATTGAGGACAAGATATTATGTGTTCCCTGTGATCGAATAGAGAAACGGATTCCTTCAGTAGAATACAAATATCTGAATACCACAATTTAGTTTTAGATTATATTATTGTTATTATAAATGTACATTGATTCCAAGTGACATATAGGTCCGTTTGGACCGGATGTTAATTCATTTATGTACTTCGTAAAACGTTGTGAATTGCTGTAAAACACATACCACTTTATAATAATTTTTCTTCTTGCTATACCATACTATTATAAAAGCTGTACATTTTCATAACGTCATACTCTTCAAATCCATAGGATGTATATTTAAAAGTCGAAGGAGACAAGGGTTATTTCATTTAAACACCGATAATTTCATCATATCTTCATTTTAAACAATAATAGGTTTTTAAAGTGATTGCAAGCGCCTTAATTTTCACTGGATTCTTATCATTTACTTAGAAAACTTGATGTAAAAGCCTGTTACTGACCAGAGAAGCGCCCTACTTTAAGGAAATTAAAATGGATTTAATGTTTCATTCATCACTTCAAATGGAAAAATTTATTTTAAAATATTTACATTCACCAATATTTTGTTAATAATGATCATTTTGCTTGTTTATTTTTTATCACCTTTAATAATTGTTTTAAAGATAATGTATCACGTAGGATCTCCTAATTAGCAGGGAATAATCCTCGGTGATTTGTAAAATCGGTGAAGCTTCATTGACAATTTTAATTCATATTCGAAAATAAAATCCTCGCGGTGAATCATAATATTTACCACCAGCAAAACTAAAGGGAAGAAAAGTATGACGCTTATCAACGATACACAGTATCAACATATTTCATATTTTTGTTTAATTCAGAGCTTTTTTTTTTTTTTTTTTTTTTTTTGGCTTATGACATTTTTATTTCCCAGACCTATCACTATAACATATAACAAATAGACTAAACGATAGAAGAAAAAAAGTGTGGAAAGCTGCCAGGGATGGGGCCCTAACTAAGCTCCACCTAAATAACAATATATATTCCCTATTACATCTCGCAGGATGTAGAAGAAGGAAAAAAAACCTGAGAGAAATACAAGATTATATAATCATATGAGAACAAAGTTATACAAATATAAATACATGTACATCATTTCTAGAGGATATTAAAGTATTTCGTGACAACTACCCAAAGGGCCCTTCTCACACTCCAAAAAGTCTATTCTGACCCTGGGTAGTCATGTAAAAGGGAAGGCAGATCATTTCCCTTTACTTTATTTGTACATGATATGAATAGCATGCAACACAATTTGTAATATAAATATATAAGACTATAATTTTTTTTACAATACTATCAAGAATATGCGAAAAAGATACTTTGTTTAATTTTTTGTATACAGATACATTGAATTCAAGGATTCCCTTTACATTCTTTCGAATGTCATAAGATTGCTCTTTTTTTTTTAATATTCTACAATACATTTTATATTTGTAAATTTTACATGCAATTAGTGATAAAAGATTATTTAAAAATACTGTTTTCTCATTGATTTCCCAAAAAAAAACCAAGAACAATGTTTTTCCATGAAACTTGAAAATTCAATGTTTTCTCAACGATTTTCCAAATTTCACAAACATTTTTACATTTCAGTACCAGATGCTCATTATCTTCTTTTTCCTTACATAGTGAACATAAATCCGTATCAGTAACTTTCCATTTCTTTAACATAACTCGGTTGCTGGTTAGATTGTTTAACAACTTGTAATTGAAATCAGCAATGTGGGTATCAAAGATATTACATATTTTTTGTTTATATATTGCACTCCAAGACTGTTTTGAAACATTGAAGCTTTTAGAATAAAAATTTTGGTGTAGAGGAGGTACAAATTTCTTATCCCGATAAATATCATAGAACATTTTACTTGAGAAATCTTTCACATGTACAATTCCCTGATTTAGCAGTAGAAAGTATGAATTATCTTTTATATGTACATTTTCATATATTATATTTTGAACATCGAAAGGTTGTAGTAATTTTCCTATGGCATTTTTTACAATATTATATTCACAAATCCAGTTTTTCTTGCAAATCAATTTATCTATAAACCATAAATAATTCAGAGCTTTTAGTAACCACCATGCATTGCGGGTATCAACGCTGTTTAAATTTTACTGGTTATCGACATAGGAAATCTTTTCAAATCTGTACAGCGTATTTGCAATGGGTTTTGATTGTGTTCTAGAATTGGTTTTGTTTCTATGTTAGAATTTCTACAACCGGAAAAATTATAGCAATCTGTTTCACAGAAGATGGTCTCTCTTATTCAGAAATATTTCGGTTTATGGCTGTGTACAACAGTTGTATTTGATAGTGATTTTCACAACTCCTATATTTCAGTACTACAGTCCTTCATTTGTCTTTAGTTATTCATTTATGAATTTATTTTTAAAAAAAAGCTCTAGTGTTTTTCGTGCAGCGTATAACTGGACAAAGATTTACAACTTAAAAAAAATGAAAATGCAGAAAATTAAATCTTGTTTGTTTTTGTAAGAAAAAGAAACAACGCTATATTTTTTTTCCAATGGAAATTAAAAACATTTTTTCCCCATTTGTATGTATGTAGATAGCGTATGTATTTAGCATAACTTTATATACTAATTTATATTGTATCTGTATAATACTGCTGTCTGTATACATGTTTTCAGGATCGCAATGTGAACTAGTTCTGAAACTAATTGTATTATCCTGTATAAATACTTCATTATCGTTATCCTTATTATACATTCATCTGCTGAGCAGATTTTTTTAAAAAACAAATAATACTAACCTAAACATGGGGGAAAACTAATAATATCAACCCTAGTGTTTGACCGTTTCTTCACAATGTTATCTTGTATTCAACGATTAGGATTTCAATCATCTCAGTGCATATTTTCAACAACAAAGTACTTTACAAATCCTAAAGTAAGAGTACAGAAACTATTTTTAAACTTCTGTCTTACTTTCACTTTCTACATTTCCTTGTGAGGTTATTTATAGAAAGGCAAACCTATCTTAGGTAAACACTAGATTTATTATCTGGCTTAAACGGGATTGGTCATCCACATTTGAGCCAATGATACTACGCGATGATAATACAAGTATTTAACATTGTTTGGTTGAGCATTATTTCTGGTTATTTTCTTTCGCAAAAAATGGACTTTTACAGTTTACATTTTCAGTTAATATTCTATATTTGTGCATATTTTGGTGTAACATTAAACATGTGTATCATTGAGATGGAAATGGTTTCGGTAGCTTTAAAAACATTGCTTTCTTTAATCTTCAAAAACAATTTACATATGGTTAACAGCAACGTTAAACGGAATATATGGGTGTCTGTAAATTTAATGAAAAAATATAGTAAAGATAGATATTCATACACGTGTACCTATGCAGATAGGCGTATTAAAAAGGTGAATAAGGTCATTAAGGACTGAGATCATTACTTTGTTCAATATTCGTTATGAATATTGCTTTTAATAGAAAACATTTGTTCGACTTGTTGTGATAGTCTCTTATTATTTTTTTTCATTCCAAAGCAGGTTTGCACGTTATTAAAAATGCAAAACATATCAATATACAAATATGTTGATATTTATTAAAATAGCATTGTCATCAAATATTTAATTTGTACGGAGAAGAGGATTATATATTCGAGCTTGGAAAAGAATTAAAATATTATATATTTATATCGCATCAATGTTCTTGGAAGTGGAAATAAAATGTTTCCTGTCTGGGAAGTTAGACAATTTAATCTTCCTCTCGGCGATAAGCGTGCACGTCTAGTGGGGAGGTTCTCATTGAATGGGACCGCAGTGTAATAGGGATATTTGAACATAAGTACTCCAAGTGAGATATGAATCAACGTTATCAGTGATATTTATGATTATATATAGATATAATTCAACAAAATCAAAGTAAAATGATGTTGATCACACGCATAAATACATACATACATAAATCACTAATATTCAACACCCACAAATTGGCATTGCGGGATCAACGACATGAACATGAAATTCTCAAATTTTAGAAATGGCACTTTCCTTCTCCAGGACAATAGAATAGATAGATAGAGAGATACAGTAAATTGTTGAAATACGATTACAACCATATATATATATATATATATATATATATATATATATATATATATAACACAGCACTAAAATCCACCACCAACACCCGATACCTAGAAGTGTTGGATCCACATAGTGGATACAAGGTCATACAAATTATAAATAGCTCCGATATGACCTTCATATCTCCATACATGTATATCTCAGTTAAATGTTGTATTTAAAACATAAAAAATTACATCTATCATACAACTGAATGCTGCATCGATAAAATAGTGAAATAGTTATAAAATCAAGCAAGATTCGTATATTGTTCTATAGGGGTGAAAAATATGGAATGCGAGATGTAAATTTAAAACTACGCAGCGTTACAAGATTTTGTTTATTTTTACGAAAACTCGGTTTTAAATGCCACATACGTACTAGAGCAAGACAAAAATACTTAACTGTACAATAATTTGATCGTGAAACACCCCCATTCATCTTCAAAAAAGTTTACACTTTTCATTGATATTTGTAATTCAGCGATCAGATTAAATTCTACGAATTTTCCCACGTTGATGTAAGCTGTAAGGAACTCGGTTATTGCTACTTTATCCGAGACATCATAATTTAGATAGATGATTAAGAAAATCAGAATTTATATGTATCTGCATATATTAATTTTATGTATGATGAAGGTGCACCAGGACTAACTCTATATCTTTTGGAATATATATGATTATTTTAGATAAGAATTTTTTAGAAACAAAATAGTTTGGGGATTAAAGAACGTGTAAATTTCCTTCATTATCCTGAATGCGATGACACACTGATTTTAATTGATAGATGTTCATTCATATTGCAGTTTCCGTCATGGTTCTTCCTGCCTCGTTGACGGCTTAGTGAAGTTTTGAGAAACTACATGCAAATCCTACATTTTTGATCCAAACATTTTCAGAAGATAATATCCAAGTATAAAGATACCTTAGAGTGTGCTGCTCTGCGAGAGACCACGAAAGATACCGTAGAGTGTGCTGATCTGCGAGAGACCACGAAAGATACCGTAGAGTGTGCTGTTCTGCGAGAGACCACGAAAGATACCGTAGAGTGTGCTGTTCTGCGAGAGACCACGAAAGATACCGTAGATTGTGCTGTTCTGAGGCTGCGAAAGATTCCCCACTTAAAATATCATGCAACGGTGGATATAAAAAATTTTGCAAAGGGGGTGGGTGGGGTGACACCCAAGTATGTAACTTTCCCGCTTAAATGAGCGATTTAATACCCCAAAATGACCATTTTTGTTAACTTTATTCAAGCAAAGAAGGGGTTGGCGGTTGCAACCCTGTACCCCTTCTACATGTAGATCCGCCTCTGTTATGTACGTATACACGAGTCATAAATATATGGCATCAACGATAATCCCTTTCTTAGGAATTATTTTCCCTTTTTAAAGGAAGTCAAATCGGTTTCGAAACATTTTACTAAACAACTACGGTACGACAAAAATACACACCGGGTTTTTGAATGGGCTAAAAATAGTAACATAGAATGCTATGCAGTACAGGTAAATTCCTCAGGTAAGTTGATCCAATTTGGGGGCGGTTTATACCTTGGACAATGTTTTAAGACATGTACTGAACCCAAGTGATTCACGAATCCTCCTACACCCGCCAAGCATTTACAACTTCAGTATATGAATCGTTTTCATTTGATGAGTGTTATAAATCATTTCAGATTATATCCAAAATATTTCCTCATATGCCTTTTAAAAAAGCAATATTAGCTCTAAATATGAAAAGCTTATTTTGTTGTAAAAATGTGCTAGTATGATAGTTTTGTATGCAACTTTAACCAATGTCAAAAATAAAGTTAGAACTAAGCTTATGATTTTATCGAAATATTTCGCTTCTATTGAATATGTTCATGTAGCATTACTAAGAAATACTTTGTTTGTACAGTAAGACATTATTGTAATTTTGCTTTATTCAGAGCACCTGGATAGATTTTCTAACACTAATGAAAAGGTGAAGATAGCGAACAGTGATCAATCTCATAACTTCTATAAGGAATGCAAAATTGAGAGCAGGGGACACACAGACCCCTGGATATACCACAGGTGGGATCAGATGTCTGGGAGGAGTAAGCATCCCCTGTCGACAGGTTACACCCGCCGTGAGCCCTATATCTTGATCAGGTAAACGGTGTAATCCGTAGTTAAGATTAGGGTGTAATATTAATAACAAACTTATATACCTTATGCTTTTGTCATTGAAATAGTAAATCACAATTTTACAACGAAATGACTGCAAAATGACAGTTGATATTGCTTTTACAAAATCAACCGATTTTGTAATTTATTTGTCGTCACGAGGCAGACATATAGTGATCATGTTGTCTTTCCGTTTGGGTCCATGAATCCACACTCCTGTGTGCAATATCCATGATTCTACAATCCTTTATTTTAAAAGAGCTAACAATCAATATGTTAAAATTGATGAAATTTATTCAGATCAAACTGGCCAGGCTTTATGTGTTAAATATAACGAAACAGTATGAAATGATGTAACATTTGTGAAATCTTATTCTGAAGAAGTGCATGGTGGTACGTGCGTCTGAATATTAATAACGTAATACATTGTGTAACTAATCAACAAAATAATAGAAATTACTATCACGATAAATAACCTATGTAGATACAATAAATAATGATTACAATGAATATACTTCTATATAACATCACAAAAATATCTTCGGAAAACATAAAAATTAGTATGAATCTGGAAGGTTTGTAATAAGTAGCTGCCACTGATGAAAGAACTCGGTTAATCGGATGTTCACTGTATCACATATACACGGGGGGAGGGGGGCTGTTGCTATGAGGTCATTATGCGATGTACCCCGGTCCACTTCTTGCTCGCGCTATGACGTCATTATGCAATGTACCCCGGCCCACTTCTTGCTCGCCTACACTCAGTTCTTGCGACTCTTTCTTTTTCTATTTTTTGCTTTTCGCCGTTTGCTTCCCGACTTTCGATTTTGGCCTTTCTGCTTGTTCCGACACTTTCGACTCTGCTTGTTTCGACTCCGCTTGTTTCGACACTTTCGACTTTGCTTGTTTCCACACTTTCGCTTCAGCACTAGTTTATCGTTCCTTTCCATCACGCATGTTTTCAAGAATGTTAAAGTATTCACCGCAACTGTTTTGGCTTCTTGAATTTTGCATAAATCTTTTATCTCTGGAATTTTGTGGCTGCAAGATTCATCCCGGCAGACTAAGCCTGTGTTTTGTTTACAGGCTCCTGAATCATCAAAATTTGCCCATGATCTGTTCTTCCGTATTCTTTTACACTGGAGTCTCATGTTGGCTTGGTATAATAGACACATTGCATTTTGCGCATAGTTTTTATTCGTACTAACACTTTCTATGGAATCAAGCATATCATGTGCAAAACTCAAATTGGCATATATTTCATGAATGAACCGAATCTGTGGGAAAAGAAAATGAAACAATATCAATTAGTTTTCTGTTCTTCCTTTGAAGAAAACGAAATGGAAAGTGTTCGTGCATAAACAATACTGAAGCAGTGACGATAATATGAAAATATTGCTTACTGTATAAATGATATCTCGGATTCAGCGTTTAGTGGAAATGTGGCAAAAGTTATACATTTTAACGTTAATTTGCAAATTAAACATTACTTTATTTCCTTTTCACAAAAAGTGTAATGTTTCGGAATGATGTCTAGATAACTTTTATTATCTACACGTACGTACCTTCCTCTTGATTTTAGAATCAGCTCCAATGGAAGGGTTCTTCATTTTCATCTGACAGCATTCACATTGGTTTGAAACCCCTTTCTTTACATTGTTTAGCTTCTCTCTCTGTTTATATACGACAGCATTTTACATCATAGCTTACATTTTGCAGATGTAGTTACAAACATTTATTTTAAAAAAAATTCCCTGACTTTAATTTAGATATTTTTGGTTGTTTTATGCAACATTGTAAAACTTAAAAGTAGCATTAATTTCCATACTGATCTGATGAAGCAAATAGTCTGCTAGCAGAATTTAAATGATACTGACGGCTTTTGTATAATTCGGTCATTTGTCAATTTTGAAACAAACAAATCATGAGACCACAGTATCTACTCACCAAAATCGGAGATAATTTGTCAAATTCCCAAATCGTTGCATTCAAATTTGTTTTTATGTCCTGTAGTGAAACATACTGGTTACAATTTTTTTTACGAAATCCATAAGAGGAATGATTTTTTCCTCCGTTACACGGTGAACAGGTATCAATCGCAAAAGTCAATCGTTCGGCGACGACTAAAACAGCAAGGACTGGAAACACTACAAATAGAAATACTGATCAAATCTCAGGTAGGTAACCGCCAGGTAGCACGGGTATGAGATGTTTTAATCAAACCGAAAGTTAAGGATTTAAACATACACATCTATTAGTGTGTTGAAAATAAACCGAAATGATAAAGGCTTAAAGATAAACTCGTTATGTAATTCAAAATATGTATATTTTACCATTTGCCATTATATAACATAAGTTGATTTGAATCTGGTATTGGTACGTACATGCATGTTTATATAGTTGGAGATTTTAGAAAAACCAAATTGAGTCCAATATATCGCCTACCAATATCCGCGTGAGTCAGCGCGCTCCGTACTCGATCCGAAGCCAAATTTCCCCTCCAAACATATCGGTATACTTCCCTCGTGCTATCTGTGCTTGTACAATTCTTCTTTTCTCCTATAATTAAAACAATTGAAAAAAGAAATATTTATATTGACAGATATCGTAAGAACATGATAATCCTTTTGATAGAAATACCTTTTTCGTACTGTCAAAATATCAATCTGCTTAGTAACCATTTTCTTTCATTTTAATTTTATATGTACTTTTCAACAGCAAAGTCCTCAAATATCCATGAGTAAGATCGATGCAGGTATACTATGTGCAATATAATTTTTGAAAGACAAGATAATCCTCGTATTGAATAATAATTTTAGGAAGTGTAAAATATTTTTTGAAAATAACTATAATGTTCGTTTCAATTAATGTAAAAGACATAAAATTCTACTATTTCTTGTCTTGCTATGCAATGCATTCTTTGTGACTAATTCAACTACATCTGTACATTATTATTTGATAAAAACAAAACAAAACTTCCAGCAATATCAAGGAAGTTGTGGTAGCTCATGTTAAGGGAAAATTTTCGATTCGTCTTAATTTTATTCATTTAAATATATTTTCAAACATGTATAAAAAAAACCCAAAAAAAACAAAAACCCAACCCTATATCAATAATCGGATTAAATTTTGGGGGATTATGAGATTGATATTCGATTATTATTTTTTCAGCCTAAAGGCACATACATGTATTTAGAATGTTAAAATTTTGAAAAATAACAGAGACTTAAAAATATTATTGACACTAGTAATATTGTTTGTCATATATAGTTATAAAGCATATCTTTCGGCATCAATTAGAAATTTAACATTAAAGCAAAACGCAGAGATGCTGACCAATTATTACGCTAAATGTAGGTTTTTCCAACACTATCGGACATAAAGTTTCGGATAACAAAAAATTCTGCCCATAGAATGTCTTATTATATTCTATTTTTTACAATTAGTGAAGTAATATATAAACTGGATAGAATACAATTGCCAAATGAGGTCAATTTATTTGAAACTACATTGTACGTCGGATTTTATAACCATGTCCCTCCCATCCCCCATATAAATTCTAAGAGGTTCAGCCAGCAGAGGTCATCTAATGACCTTTCTGTAGTTTAAATGTTGTTGAAAAATTCCCAATGCCTCTTTAAAACTTCAACTTCTTCAGGAGTCAGTTATGAATAATCTACAATATGTGCTGTTGCATCTGACCTTTTTGCACTCATAGTAATATCATACTAGATATTTCGTTATTTTTCTTACATTTTTTTTCTATAATAACCGGACAAAATTACATGTACCTACGTAATCATATTTTTCAAAACAATAAAATGTATTTTCCCCAGGTCAAGGTCTATTGCACTGTGTGTGTTTGTTGGGGGAGGGGGTGTTACATATGTACAGTGCAGTCCCATTAAAAAAACTTTCTGAAAATTTCCATACATCGAAGTTGCATGTGTTACATGTATGTTGGTATTCTATCACATGCATATTTTTCATAATGAAATGTGTACGGATATTTCGATTGATTGACTGTATGTTGTTTAACGTCCCACTCGAGAATTTTTCACTCATATGGAGACGTCACCACTATACCGGCTGCAAAATTAAGGTCTATGCTCGGCGCTTACGGCCTTTGAGCAGGAAGGGATCTTTATCGTGCCACGCCTGCTGTGATACGATACCTCGGGTTTTGCGGTCTCATCCGAAGAACCGCCCCATTTTGTCGCCTCTTACGACAAGCAAGGGGTACTGAGGACCTTCATGTGTATTCTAACCCGGACCCCCACGGGACTGGATATTTCAAAGAAAGAATAATCAACAGTGACATTTCCTCTAAGAAATAGCATTGTATCAGCGTCTTCAAACGCCAGACATGTAACACAAGATTCCAAGTACTTATTTTCTCCTGAATTCACAGTTTAGTTTAAGGTATGTTTCAATCCATCCATCCACTGTTCTAGGTTCGTGTGTACAAAATTCTATCCAAGTCCTATCTCCACATCTTGCATAGGTGTCTGGGTTAAAGGATATCGCACTATAACCTACATATGTAACAATGGAGGAACTTCGAACCTCGAATAAATATTTCTCTCCGATCTATGGTGTCTCTTTTTACATTTTTTCATGTTTCAGGGAGCTTAAATACACGTGTTGTTATCACAGAACACTAATTTACCCACGTTTTAAAAAAATGTGTTATCCCACTGATTCATAACATAGCCTATAACGTTAAATATCTTACACTTGTTGTCTGTTGAAATGAGTAATTTTATTGTACAATGTACCTGTCCTGTTAATTTTAAATGCACATTTCTGTTAAACTTGTTGACTCGAGACCCATCTCAACCTGGACTGGACCTACAAAAAAGATGACCATAATTGATATATGTACAATGATTATATTGTGTCCGACAATGTGAAGTTTCAAATTGTGTGTTTCAAGACGAAGTGAAATTCAAAATATTGATATTTAAACAATCATATGCTGTAATGCGAGAGGATACCCGTGCTTCATATTGAACCTACCAGTCCATAAGTATTGATAGTTCTAAACAAAAACAAAAAAAAACTTCTCTCGCTAAGGTGTCTAATGTTCTGTTTTCTTTATCAGGTGTGAATCGAGAAGACAATATCTATATTTTACTTACATACAATACATATATTTGCCTATATTTAAGTAGCTGCAGTAGTAAATGTTAAACCCATAGTATAGGTGATACCCCCGCCCCTTCCACTTCGGGGAACATCGTCAACTGTGGACACCCCGTGGAAAACAAATCAGTGGAAAGACATACATATATACATGGCGCCTCTTCCGATTGCTTGTATATTGTTTAACGTCTCTCTCGAGAATTTTGCACTCATATGGAGACGTCACCATTGCTGGTGACAGCAAAAGTTAATCCGATGCTCGGCACCTATGACCTTTGAGCAGGGAGGGATCTTTATCGTTCCACACCTGCTCTGGCATGGGGCCTCGGTTTTTGCGGCCTTATCCAAAAGGACCACCCCATTTATACGCCTCTTATGACAAGCAAGGGATACTGAGGACCTACATGTATTCTAAACTGGATCCGCACGGGATGGCGCCTCTTCTGTATTTTCAACCACGCCGTGTGGTTACTGTGTAATGCCTACAAATGTAGCGGATCCTCAAACAGCACACTATGACAAAAACTGCAGGTAATTTAATCTTCAGTTGAACGGTTATTCGTGGATAAAATGTCGCTAACGGTTTTGTTTTCAAGAGAAATGAGACCCTTGTGCAGACGAGAGAAAAATGATCTTCTGATTTTACAGTATTTTAAAGACCTATATGCTTGTGGGAAACTTGAAACCTCCAGGTTAAATATATTTCTTGGGTAAAATGAAATTTCACGATATTATAGGTATCAGCATGTATACTATATAGACAATTTTAGCGTGACACGCCCCCCTTCTACCATTACACACACTCAGTAAATAGATGTTATCACCATCAAAGAAGTAATTCAAACTATGTCATTTTCAGAAGCGCTAATTCCAGAATAAAAAGGATTATATATTCATGTATATTTTCTGTGAACTATGTGTTTTGTTGATATACATGTTGCTGAAAATAACAGAATATCTCATATTTTTTTGACCTAAGGGAGGCAACCTTTATAGCTAAACTTGACCACACAACCACAAAGAAATTGAAATTTTCTCTATGATTTCCATTGGCTTCAGATGTGCTTACATTTGATTTAACATAGTTCAGGAAGAAGTTACACGAAGGCTCGGGACTAGAACACACAGAACTCGTTGAATATAAATCATATAAAACCACAAACCATGGGAGATCCTATATATATTATATATGTGTGTGTTGTTACATGTACTGTTGCAGGAAATTCACAATTAAATGAGCAGAAGGATATTCTCTCTTGGGGCAGGCTTCACTTCAATATAGATAAAATGTACTTTACATTTTCACTTTTAAAAAAAATGAAATATCTCTCATTCGAACGATCAATTTATTAATTTAATGTGGAAGATGATTAAACTCATGTATATCACCAATGATCTGCATGTATAGATTCTCTGTATGCATGTGGAGTCTCTGTTTAGTATGCAGATTAAAGTTAAAACTGTACTTGTCATTGAACGTATTGCTGACGTCGTTATGCTGTACTTCGTAAATTTCATGTTTTGATGTTTGTTTTCAGCTGGACCAAAATATCTAAATGTTACATGTACCTACATGTACCTACGAAATATCAAAAACAGATAAGTAGAGATACAACAGATGATCAATGACTGTATTTATCATTCACGTCTATGTGTATTTTCATATTAAGCTTTTAAAAAGATTTGGCAAAAACACTTCATGCAAATTTCCTACAAAACTCGACAATAGCAGCATCCACTGATATACACTCAACAACATTATACACTAATGTACACTCAACAACATTATACACTAATGTACACTCAACAACATTATACACTAATGTAAACTCAACAACATTATACACTAATGTAAACTCAACAACATTATACACTAATGTAAACTCAACAACATTATACACTAATGTAAACTCAACAACATTATACACTAATGTACACTCAACAACATTATACACTAATGTACACTAAACATTTTACACTAACATACACTCAAGAAAGTTATACACTAATATTACTCAACAACATTACACACTAATGTAAACTCAACAACGTTATACACTAATGTACACTAAACAACATTATACACTAATGTACATACTAATGTACACTCAACATTATACATTGATTTAAAACAATAGCGTACCCCGATGTATAACAGTACAATTTACAACAGCGTACATTGATGTGCAATCAACAACAGCGTACATTGATGTAAACCTAATAGCATATTGTACACTGATCGTCGTTTTCACGATAACACCCAATTAAACACTAAAAGCATATAACGATATAGATAAAGATGTTCTTTTCTTGAACGGGTTGTGCATTTCAAAACGCGTGATCACGGAGCGTACAAAAGACAACAGTTTCTGCCGGTCCATCCATGGTTGTTTTACGGAGATATGCGGATATCCACGGATTATCACGGTCTTTCCCCCTGCGTTTATCGTGTCTGTCTGAGTAGTTACCGGGAACAATCCGTGTACAAACCGTCGACATCCATATTCTTCAGCAGAAAAGTTTCGTACACGGAAGACCTTGGACTTTACAGTTACTTTGGTGGCTACACGGACTTCTCGGTTGATACACAGACCTCTCAGTTGATACACGGTACCAACACGGATTAATACGAAGGATTTTCTTCCGGGACGATCCGCAGAAAAAAATAAACATGTTTGATTTTTTCCCGGTTTGCCTTGACCAAGCCGGATGGTCTCGGACGACGTCGGATGCATATACGGTTTGTCCACGGTCATGACGGACTGTCACGGAACACCACGGATTGACGATCCGGGATGATCCAGCGTCTCATCCGTCAATGTGTGAAAGGGGCTTTAGTTCTACTGTGGTGACATTGCATAGGTATCTTGTTATTTGCAGACATGCAATGGGTCTTTAAAAACACTAAATCCGACATTTGTGAACTTTACTTGGACTCCTACCAATTTCATTTGAAATAGACAAAAGAAAAACTCCAATTGTTTGGGCGGTTATGCGAGATGAACACCAAAACCCTTACCAAGAAGATATTTCTACATCGACTTTTTTCTTACATGCAGTCTCCCAAACTCGTTATGTCGGATCCAGCTTGCATATTCTTAACTTTCACCCTCTAAGGGATTTTGCAGCATGGTACAACAGACAGTTGCATCACATATTACCATAGTAAAGTACGTCTATTTTCCGATGTTTAATTCAAATTCATTACATATCAATTGTACAACGCTCTTGTCAGCAATCTTGTTATCACCTTCTGTAATTGATGTACATACGTTGTCACCTATTTTTTCTCTCTGTTCATTTCTAATTATGATATGTATTTACATATTTACTTGTGTAATAACTTGATTTCTTTATTGTTCATGTAATCTCCCATGTGAGAAAAATAAAGAATGGATGAACAAACACCAGTACAAAAAGTAATGCAATAATACGCAGCAAACACAATGCCGGTACAAACAGACAATGATATAAAGTCTAGAGAGTATGGATGTGAATATACTCGCAGAACAGATCATGGCTAGCTTTCTCTGATGTACAGTGCCAACATCAGAGAATGGACGTTTTCTCCAAGATGGGAACCGACACCAAAAAGGGCATTATTGATTGATTGTTTAACGTCCCATCGAGAAATTTTCACTTATATTGAGACATCACCAGCTGTAAATGAAGTACATGTATCCTACCACTCAGGGCCGTAACAGCGAGGGTTCTTTAATGTGCCAACGCCTACCGCGACACGGGACCTCCGTTTTTAAAGTCATACCCGAATGACCCGTGATTCTTACTTCTAATTGTCGAGCGTTCGGCGAAGGAGCAATCACTACTATTTGACGCAGCCATGACATGAGCGGCGCTAGAACTCACGACTTACCGGTTACAAAGCAAACACTCTACCACTGGTCTACAGCGACCGGTTATTCTGATATTTAAGAAGTTTACACTTACTAATTATGCATTCACTTTATTGTTACTGAATTCTAGGAATACCACGCATTTAACCCGAAGATTGTTATATAATTCAATACGGTGTCGAATGACATGTCGCCTTTCTCAGTGTTATAAACCACATTCCTTACACACCTACACTAGGAACAACTATATAAGACATACCTTACCTTTAAACTAAAGCTTGATGCATTAGATGGCTTCAGTCTTAGTTAACTCGTTTCTAAGATCGTTAAAGCGTGCAAACACATGATGGGTCTAAATCTGTTTTACTAAACGTACAACAGCAGTTTACTTCCTAACGTACAAAAGGAGTCTAACATCTGTAATTAGAGTTCGAACTTAATATATTACTATGATAAGGCTACAGACTTGCATACAGGCTTGGTGAAATTGACCCCAGTTAAACCCAATTTCTGTTTAATTTACAAGGCAATTGTATGAAATGTTTTGTTTATGAGAGGTCTAATATCAAGCAAAAAGGCAATATTTTACTTTGATAAACTGTCAAATGTGGGCTTTTTGACGCAGCAGTAAATATGTATAATCGGATTATAAAATATAATATCAATTTAGGAAGCGCAATATTGTTGACATAAAGGGCCAGCGCTGTGATACTGTGGACTCATCTAATTTAGCAGGGACCAATTTTCGTGGTTTGCCAAGATTTTACTCTTCGCCGGAATGTAACTCCGTGGATATGGTTTTTGTACATTGAAACATTAAATGGATTGTATATTTCGCTGTGGTTTGAAATTCGTGGGATTGGGGTGCCCCACGAAATCCTAAAAAACTGATCCTCACGAAATTGAAGGACTTGTTCCCGACAAAAAATATTCGCGACAATGATGTTTTCGCGAAATTTTCTCGCACGCGAATAAAAGTTGATTTGCAGTACATCAACTGACCAACAACGGCGGAGTGTTTGCTATTCTAAATTCTAGATGATATTTCTACTTATTAAAGTGCAATTATTTAAGAAGCAAGCAGCATTACTCATTACCATGTTGTAAAATACATTGTCAACACAATTTGACGAATCATTTGAAATCATGCATGAATTGTGCTACAATTAACCAGAGCACGGTATGTTCTGTGTAAACCGATCATAAACAGTCTCAAAAGCAGAATTCAAAATTAAAAAAAAGGATATATAAATATATATATATATATATATATATATATATATATATATATATATGTATATACAAAGCACTAAAATGACCAACGACACGAACAACGAGATTGTCAAATTTTCGGGACGACCCGTCCCTTCTTCAGGACAAACGAAAACAATTACATAATGTGGTCAATATCAACAGAGCATAATAACAAAAACTACATATAAATACATCTAGCACTACAACTACACTAATCTACAAACGTATTTACAACGCAGACTACATGTTTTTGGTCTTTAGGCTTGCCAATCAATGTTAAAAGTGGAGCGAAGTAGGACATGCCTTAATCGTCCAAAGAGCTGATCCAAAATGTCCGAAAAGAAAAACAATAAACTTAATTAATCTCAAGTGGAACGAGTTAACCCAATTACGTTGACAAATAGTAAAGCTAACTCGTACCCAGAGAGATTCTATTTTAACCATGCATAATTTATAAAAGATAATAATAAGTAACAAATACAAAAAAATAAATAAATAAATAAATAAAAATAAGCTATGTAAACGAAGTAAGAGATGAACAAAGTTTGAGAGAAAGATAATGTAAACAACAAGTTTGAATAAGTTAACAAAATGGACCAACTCCAAACAAAAACAAAGAATAGGCAGCCCAGGAAATTGAATCAACATCAGACATTCCCGTACTGATCATGTCTAGGGTAGATGTGTAAGAAACACATAGAATCACGGAAACTGATAAATGGGTTTTACATGTAAGCAATCGGTTATGAAGTTCAAAAAAATTAAAAAAGGTGGACTGATTGTAAACAGAATTGAAAAAAAAATGTGTTCAAAAATGGTCATAGTACCACTGTTAGGGACATGATCAGACGAGTAGGTCTAGATGAAGCTTAAAATCTAGTAAGGGTTTAGCCCGTATTCATCCTGGTGAAGTCAGTAGGTTTGTTGATACCATGCGGTTCAAATGACTTCAACCTGTGCATCCAGAATTTTTCCTTCTGCTTTCTTTCGGTATCTGACCAACTAGGGTCATGGGTCATGATCAATAACCACTACTGTCATGTCCTCCCATCGGTGGTTATTGCCATTGAAATGTGTTGCTACTGGCAAATCTTTTTTGGTTCTGATGGAGGACCGGTGGTTGTTGACCCGTCTGCGAAGGTCTGTTGTTTCTCCTATGTACTGCTTCTGGCAGACATCGCAACTGATGAGATAGATGCAGTTATTGGTTTTGCAGGAAAAGTTTCCCAATATTTTATAACTGCGACCCGTGACAGGACTGCTAAAACCCTCAGTGTCTGTTGGGACTTTAGTGCTTATATATATATATATATATATATATATATATATATATATATATATATAATTAGAAATTAATTTGCTATAAGTCTTTTTATATAATTATAATGATATGAACTTCCTGAAAGCTACCATGTCTAATCAGCATGAAACCACAAGTTGATGACGTCATATTTATAGAATGAGTGACGATGAAATTTTGACCATGCCAAGTAAATATCGATGAAATATAGACTATTTAAGACATATCTCATGGAATATATACATGTATGTGAAACACTAAGAATCGATAGCATGATTGGTGTCATTCATTGACAATTTCGTTGAAAAAAAAAAACAATATGTTTTAATCAGGTGATAAACTGAATCGTCTGTAACTGACTTTCAAAGAAAACTCAAGGACATCAGTGTAAAAAAAGTACTTCATTACTTCTCACTGAGAGCAAACGGATTTTAGTATTACTTTTGAGACACTATGGATGTTTTACTGTTAATATCGCCAATTAGATCTTTTGTTAAAGTACATTCGTGATCTATTTATAACACCCATGTGAGGACGCCATTATTACTGCAGTGTATATAGTTATATGTTACCTTGTTACGGTGCATAGTGTTCTCATATAAACACCCAAAATAGGTTTTTATTGAAGTTTCAGCACTTTAAAGACTGCACAGTGTACATTTAAAACTCAGATAAGGCTTTTCATTCAATTTAAAACTAACCCACTGTTTAAATGACCCGTATCAACGCATTCAGTGTGGTTGGCCTTGTGAATCCGGGGCTCTGCATGCCATGATTAGTTATCTGACATTCTGGATTGTCGAATCCCAGGTACGAAGCGATGTGTTCATTCATAAAATAAACAAGTATAACTTTTTTTGAAGAAGAAAAAACTTTCCGTCTATACGAAATATCTTTCAAAGAAATATGTAAAAGGCACACATGAAGATTCAAGCATGCAGGTTACAGGAAGTAAATGTAAATGCATGAAAAGTTCGAGTTAAAGCGTGGTTTCTTTATGGCTTTTTTTTTTTTTTTTTTTTTTTTTTTATATATTTACAAATATACGGGACATAAACATTTCATTAACTTCCAATATATGTGCATGAATGCATTTTTTAGGTAGCAAATCTTTCAGTCGTGGGAATTGTCACTAGATAATAAATACATACACTAACCGTGTACTATTCACAAGGAAACTGTTTTTCATGGAAATTTGGTATGAATATATTTATGCTGTCGATCTATAACTTGGGGAAAAGGGAGGGCGGGGGGGGGGGGGGGTGCTATTCCAAATCATATAATGACATGCAAAGCAAGAAAGTTTGATGTAAATAGATATATAGAATATACATGTATATGTAGAACACTGTTAAAACTGGCTTAAAGAAATGAATTAATATCAGTCACATTCATTGTATGAAGTTATCTCTAAACAAAGATTCAGTGACGTTAGACGATATTGTCTTTGCAGTTCGTTGTTTTTTTTAGTTCACCTGAGCTGATCGTCTGTTGTCCGTCCGTCTGTCTGTAAACGTTTTCTTTTACATTTTCGACTTTTTCTCCAGAACCACTGTGTCAATTTCAACCAAACATGGCCAAAAGCATTCTTGGGTGAAGGGCTTTCAAGTTGTTCAAATGAAGGGCCATGCCCTCTTCAAAGGGGGAGATAATTACAAAAATAGGGTGGGGGCATTTAAAAATCTTCTCAAGAATCACTGTGCCAGAAAAGCTGAGATTTACATGAAAGCTTCCTGGCATAGTGCAGATTCAAGTTGTTAAAATCATGGCCCCCGGGGGTATGATGGGGCCACAATAGGGGATCAAAGTTTTACATACAAATATATAGGCAAAATCTTCAAAAATTGTCTTCTCAAAAACTACTGGGCCAGGAAAGTGGAAATTTACATGAAAACTTCCTAACATAGTACATATTCAAGTTTGTAAAAATCATGCCCCCCCCCCCCCCCCAGGGGTAGGATGGGGCCACAAGTGGGGATCAAGGTTTTACATAGAAATATGTAGGTTGATCGATTCGATATTGTTTAACATCCCTCTCGAGAATATTTCACTCATATGGAGACGTCACCACTGCCGGTGAAAATCTTTAAAAATCTTCTCAAAAACTACTGGGCCAAGAAATTTGAAATGTACCTGCCTGAAAGCTTCCTAACACAGTGCAGACTGAAGTTTATTAAAATCATGGCCCTTGAAGGATAGGATGGGACCACAATAGGGGATCAAAGTTTTACATACAAATATATAGGGAAAATCTTTAGAAATCTTCTTCTCAAAAACTACTGGGCCTGGAAAGTTGAAATTTACATGAAAGCTGCCTGACATAGTGCAGATTCCGGTTTATCAAAATCATGCCCCCGGGGGTAAGATGCGGACAATAGGGGATCAAAGTTTAACATACAAATATATAGGCAAAATCATTAAAAATCTTCTTCTGAAGAACCACTGGGCCAGAAAAGTTTACATTCACATGAAAGCTTCCTGACACAGTTCAGATTTAATTTTGAAAAAATCATGCCCCCCCCCCCCCCCCCCCCCCCGGGAGTAGGTTGGGGCCACAATAGGGATCAAAGTTTTACATGCGAATATATAGGGGGAATTGTTAAATATGAGCCAAGGTGACTCAAGTGAGCGATGTGGCCCATGGGCCTGTTATTTAGAGATTGAAAAGCTTGTACGTAAATTAAATCGGCACCAAATTATTTCTCTTTCAACAACCAGGATTTCAACGAATGAGAATATTGTAAATGTTCACTTCATGATTGATTGTATATTGTTTAACATCCCTCTCGAGAATTTTTCACTCATATGGAGACGTCGATTGCCGGTGAAGGGCTGCAAAATTTAGGCCTTTGTTCGGTGCTTGCTTGCCTATGAACATGGAGGGATCTTTATCGTCCCATACCTGCTGTGACACAGGGCCTCTGTTTTTAACGGTCTCATCCGACGGCCCATCCCATTTAGTCGCCTCTTACGACACGCAAGGTACTTGAGGACCTATTCTAACCCGGATCCCCACGGGACTCCAAGAATACACATGTATATATGAAATCCCTATTATTAACTATTCGAAATGTATGTTCAAGTTCAAAAGTGGTACAATGTGAAAGTCGTAATTTAAAAAATATATATATATACCTATAGAAATGTCTTGTCACAAGGAATATACATGTGAAATATGGAAGCCCTATTACCGCTGTCGTGTATCCGCACCGGTTGTGACGTGTTTGGATGAGGTGAAAATGGCGAGAAATGTAGAACAGTGCATGTGTCCAGGTTGAGATTACCTAACTTTAATGCTATACATTATGAATCTTAATTTATTACTTCAATATGCATGTCAATGAAATAAACGCGTGTTCATTTCATTTTTTTTTTTTATTAAATTCCTTGTTAACGCATTTTTGTTTTATCGATACACATGTCATTCCTTTGTGATTATCAAATTGATATTCTATGTATTTTAAATATCAAGAGGCAAAGTATAAGAAAAAAACATTAAACAAATAAAATATATCAGAAATTATATGTTTCCCATACGATAAAATGCGAGAATGCAAATTCCTGTATGTACCAACAAATATGATGCGGTATGGACAATTACAATCTTCCGGTTTGGATTGCAAATCAACGTTTAATCTTGCGGTTTGGATATTATACAGTTTCAATTTAATTTGCATGCTACTAATGCACACAGTTAAGATAGAACACTGCGTGACAATCTGGTCATTTCTCATAAATATGCATGATGCGATTCGGCCAATCTCTGAGCTTCCGAACAAAAGATTAAAACTATTCATAGACTGTGGGTATATTACTCTTGACCAATCAGAACGGTTGTTCTTCCACTAGTTCGGTAAACTTACCAAAGCAGATTTCATATGTATACAGAATTATGGCGACGACATGAAGTGTGTTCGATATAAAACAGTTAACAAATGAACAGACAAACGTGTTGGCGCATTTGATGAGGGAAAATGCTTTTTCTTCAAAATAACAGACAGTGGGAAATCTCTGTGCCACCACGCGTTTCCAATGAAATAATGATAATTGTTGTGTTTTGGTAATAACCCCTCGTGTCTATCATGAAAGAACAAGTGGACATATTCATAAGAAATAAAGCATGATCTGTTTTGTCTTTTGTGGTATATAATTTCGGTGCATAAGGCACTCGTTTTCATGGCCTCAGCCATTATTGCTGTTTTACAAATTAAACGCAGCTGCGCTAGATCAAAACCTTCGTTTAAGTGAAGACTGAATTCTATTGGTCAAAGTATTACATCATTCTCTTCATGAATATTTATCGCCATGCATTCAAAAGTTATAGCCAAGGTCAAAGTTTTAGGCGGACAAACAGAATGAATGACAGACCAAAAACTATATGTAATTTCCGGAATATAAAAAAGGACACACACATTCAGACATGAACAACTATGTATATTAAATGAACAAAGCTCTAGTAAAACATAAATTTAACATCTGGAGACAATGACTGAAATTTGCGAGTAATGTCGAAAAAGATAAACTTGATAGTACAGTGTATGTTATATAGATATATTGTTTGAATGAGGTTTTATGTGGGTTGCTGCCATTACGTATATCACAGATGCTAGGACTATTCATCCATCTTGTATCCCGCCGTCTTACGTTTCTTTCATTTAATTTGCGTTCTCCGTTACGACGATCATCAGATCTCCTTCCGGTCCTCCACTCTTTTTATAGTTTTTAACACCCTCGTTTCAACGTTAGTCTATGCTTTCTTTCTGTTACACAGGTGTTCCAAAACGATAATGTATTGATCAAAACATGTCGGGCTTCTTCAGTTTTCAATAAATCTTCTATCTCTTTGTCTTGAATGCAAGGTCCATTCGAGTAGACCAATCCCGTGTTCTGTTTACAGGCTCCTGAATCATTAAAATTGGCCCATGATCTGTTTTTCCGTATTCTTTTACACTGGAGTCTCATGTTGGCTTGGTATAATAGACACATTGCATTTTGCGCATAGTTTTTATTCGTACTAACTCTTTCTATGGAATCAAGCATATCATGTGCAAAACTCAAATTGGCATATATTTCATGAATGAACCGAACCTGTGGGAAAAGGTAATGAAATAGAATAAACTACGGCTTTGCTGTTCATCCTTTGAAGAAAACGAAATGGAAAGTGTCCGTGTATAAGTAATACTGAAGCAGTGACGATAATATGAAAATATTGCTTACTGTATAAATCATAACTCAGATTCTGTCTTAATGGAAATGTGGCAAGAGTTCTACATGTGCAATGCTAACATTTAATCGTCTGTTTTACATGATAGCCTAACTGTTTTTAAATGTTTGAGAAGTTTTGCTATCCACTTACCTTCTTTTTTATTGGATAATCCGATTTGATGAGAGGGTTTGTGGCTAGCATCCCACATGGATTTGAGACATCTACCGTTACTCTGTTCATCCTCTCTGTCTATCAAATAGACCAGTACATTGAATTATATCAAAGATCATACACAACTTTCTTCAATAATATAAAATTTTTGTGACTTTCCATGCACAATGCACATACATCCTATCTTGTTTCTGCAGATCAAAAACAAAAGCATTATTAACCAATCTGCTTCAAAGCTATATGTAATCTATTGTGTTATTAGTTGGGTATGGCAAGTGAATTGTAAAGTCAACTCGTACATGTATCCCAGAGGACTCGATCGATCGATCGATCGAGAGAGAGAGAGAGAGAGAGAGAGAGAGAGATTACTGAGGTATTGTGGCAAAGAAGGGGATGGAAAGCTTTGGATCAACCGGGTATAAAACATGGGATCCCTGCAGTAGTAGTTACCAATACGTGATCTAACCACTGAGTTGTACGAAATGCGGTAATATTAATAAATGTGTAATTTAAACCTATTTCGGAAACCAAGAACTCTTCATAGGCAGGGAATGAAAATTCTGCCACCTTACATTTTGTGTAGGCTTGTATCGACCTTCGGTTGGTTATTGCCCACTTTTCTAGCCTTTGACTGGTCGCTACTAACTTTTTTATATTGAGGGCAGGCAGCTATTTTGTGTTATTTTACATGTACATGCTCTAGGGGTCAGCTTTCATGATATGATGCTTAATTGATATGTCCAATGTTTACTAGTCTCCTGAACATTTAATTGCACCTTTTACATAATAAATAACAACTTCTCAGTACAACTGGTGTTTGGTTATGCTTGCCAAAAGCAAAACAGTCTCCCTGGGTAGGTCGGTAAAGTTGGGAACATAAATAAAAATGCAAATGAATTAAGAAACTTCGCGTATGACCTTGAGGCCTCCTTTGCCGAGGTCAGCGACTAGATTGTAAGGACATTATGACATAATTCGCTACCATTTTTACTTGATACATTTCTGACTACGATGGAACATTGCGAAAGCCAACGTGACATTCATTTTGATAGCGGCAGTGCAAATAATGTTACACTGTGCACTAGGATTTGAATGATGCTGATGTCCTCCACTTATTAGTTTTATAAATTTTTTTAGGTATATTGCAAAAACGAAGAAAAACAATGAGAATTGACTCACCAATTTGATAAACAAGTTGTTAACTTCCTCAATAATGACATGTAAGTAGTTTGTTATGGGAAACATAGTGGTTACACTTAGCTGTGGAGTCGACTTTTCCTCCATTACATGGTGTGCAGGCATCAATCGCAAACGTCAACCGTACAGCGACGATTAAAACAGCAAGGGCTGGAATCACTACAAATAGAAATATTTTGCTAAAACTCAAGTAGATAACCGTCGAGTAACCCGGGTATGAGGTGTATGAAAGAAACCAATAGTTAACGGCATTTAATCAGAATATGCAAAATGACCTGAAACGATAACAGCACAGTAAAGTTATGCAATACATTAATCTTACCATTTGCCATGATATAGCATAGGATAATTTGAATCAGGTACATATAGGTACATATATATATAGTTAGAGATTTCAGGAAAACCATAGTCTGACTGAGTTTGACATAGTTGGGCATCCGTGAGGAGTGAGTTACAACTCTCCGTATTCTATCCGGAACCAAATTCCTCTCCAAAATCAGCATTAAACGCTTGAGCATTTCTTCTTTTTTCTCATCGTAAATTCTGTCAATCCCTTAAATGATGTAAAAATTTTAAGCATATTTTTAGCAGTTATTCGTAACATATCAATCTTATTGTTTAACGAAACATCAATCCCAGTTGACTAATTTGAGATGAAAGATATTAAAAAGTAATATCCGTGTTTTAAATGGTAGAGTGTTGGCCGAAAGCATTCAATGTCTTGGATGTTTAAAATATGTATTTAGGGCTACCTAAAAATAAAGCATGTTACGAATTCAACTTAAGTATATGGAGATAAGTACGATTTAGGGACTGGTCAATATTTATTGGGGGTTGGGACCGCTGCATTCCATATCACCTTTAAAAAACAACAACCCAAAACCATGTCCAATCTTCTAAGAATATATATAAAAAAAGTTACAGTCAGATGTGAAATAAAACAGTGTGTGTCCTATCTAATAAATAAATATATATGCATGTATGATTATACAACAATTTCAATTCATTGTCATTGTTAGAGATCATATACAGTAATTTGTCTAATGAAAATACAAATCTCATTATTTTAAACTTTTTTTTCTTTTGTTGAATTGTTGTTTTAAGTGCTAGTTTTTATACAAATCTCATTATTTTAAACTTTTTTTTCTTTTGTTGAATTGTTGTTTTAAGTGCTAGTTTTTATACAAATCTCATTATTTTAAACTTTTTTTTCTTTTGTTGAATTGTTGTTTTAAGTGCTAGTTTTTATACAAATCTCATTATTTTAAACTTTTTTTTCTTTTGTTGAATTGTTGTTTTAAGTGCTAGTTTTTATACAAATCTCATTATTTTAAACTTTTTTTTCTTTTGTTGAATTGTTGTTTTAAGTGCTAGTTTTTATACAAATCTCATTATTTTAAACTTTTTTTTCTTTTGTTGAATTGTTGTTTTAAGTGCTAGTTTTTATACAAATCTCATTATTTTAAACTTTTTTTTCTTTTGTTGAATTGTTGTTTTAAGTGCTAGTTTTTCTATCAAATTATTATAGATGTGTTTAGATTGGTCTCTATCCTTTAAGTTATGAACAACATGATATACTATTTTTTAAAATTTAATATGATTGAAATCCATACTCCCAAGAAAAACTTACATAATTATAATTTTTTTGCAGTTTTATTCACAGCTGAATATTTATTTTGGGATTTTTAATCATATGTTTGAATATTTAAAAAAAATTCAAAGGTCCAGTATTTATTGCAAATTTTCTCTAGTATATTCAACTTGGATATGAAATAAAGCATGCATACAATTCAGTATTATTGTTTGTAAGGCAATTAAGTTCTAGGATTTGAATTAAAAGTTTGAAATACTTTTTACATTTTTTTTCATTGCTACATTTGAAATGAAAACAATTGCTGTCTTTTCAGTGTTGAAAATAAAAGAAAAGGTTTGGAGTTCTATTAGTATGTAAGCCAAAACATGTGTCCTATCGCATTTTGCACTGACCCCAACTCCTAAATCAATAGTGACCGGTCCCCCTCACTACCTACTAAAGTTTTACTTACATAAATCTTAACCCGTTAACTGAAAGGTGAAGATAACGAACAGTGATTAATCTCACAACCCCTATATAATGAATGTAAAATATAGCGTTGGCAAAGACAGACCCCTGGAGAAAAAGTTAGATAAAGTATATCTCTTTGTTTCGTAATGAGCAGGTGAGATACTTGAATTTATCCAGTGAATAAAAATTGATTTCTTCACAGTTGTTATTTTTAAAGTGTGAAAATAACAACTGGGACTACTTGCCGCAATATTCATCCGCGGTAGATAAAATTGACTTCAGTTTACGTTAAATATAATTAATTTTTCATGTTTTTTTTTTATTTGAATACCCAAAATAAAATTGAACTAAAATTGTCTTCTTTTTAAAAAAAAAAATTGTATTCATCTTTATATATTGTGTATATTTCTTAAGGGAAAACCGGAAAAAAATCTAATTAACAGAAAATCAATGTTTTTGTTGAAGGATATAGAATTTATTTCACTCGTAAGACAGGATTTTTAAAAAATATATTTTCACGAGTGCATATATCATAATGACATTGCGTTTGATTGATTGATTGAATATTGTTTGACGTCCCTCTCGAGAATATTTCACTCATATGGAGACGTCACCACTGCTGGTGAAGGGTTGCAAAATTTAGGCCTATGCTCAGGGAGTGATTTTTATCGTGCCACACTTGCTGTGACACAGGACCTCGGTTTTTGCGGTCTCATCCGAAGGACCGCCCCATTTAGTCGCCTCTTACGACAAGCAAGGGGTACTGAGGACTTATTCTAACCCACGGGACTTGGCGATACTCTGATATTGTTTTATGTTAGTGGTCTACACATGGCGATACTTTGACAGAGTTCGTGGTGTAACATGGCAGTGCTTTGACAATGTCAGTGGTGTACATATGGCGATACTCTGACAGGATCCGCGGTGTACACATGCCGATACTTTGACAGGGTCCGTGGTGTACACATGGCGATACTTTGACAGAGTCCGTGGTGTAACATGACGGTGCTTTGACAGGGTCCGTGGCGTACACATGGCGATACTTTGACAAGGTCAGTGGTGTACACATGGCGGTGCTTTGACACTGTCCGTGGTGTACACATGGTGGTGCTTTGACACGGTATGTGGTGTAACATGGCGGTACTTTGGCAATGTCCGTGGTGTACACATGACGATACTTTGACAGGGTCCGTGGTGTACACATGGCGATACTTTGACAGGGTCTGTGGTGTACTCATGGCGGCGCTTTGACACTGTCCGTGGTGTACACATGGCGATACTTTGACAGGGTCTGTGGTGTACACATGGCGGTGCTTTGACAGGGTCCGTGGTGTATACATGACGATGCTTTGACAGGGTCCGTGGTGTACACATGGCGATGCTTTGACAGGGTCCGTGGTGTACACATGACGATGCTTTGACACTGTCCGTGGTGTACACATGACGGTGCTTTGACAGGGTCCGTGGTGTATACATGACGATGCTTTGACAGGGTCCGTGGTGTACACATGACGATGCTTTGACAATGTCTGTGGTGTACACATGACAGTGCTTTGACAGGGTCCGTGATGTACATATGGCGATACTTTGACAGGGTCTGTGGTGTAACATGGCGATGCTTTGACACTGTCCGTGGTGTACACATGGCGATACTTTGACAGGGTCTGTGGTGTACACATGGCGGTGCTTTGACAGGGTCCGTGGTGTACACATGGCGATGCTTTGACAGGGTCTGTGGTGTACACATGACGATGCTTTGACACTGTCCGTGGTGTACACATGGCGGTGCTTTGACAGGGTCCGTGGTGTACACATGACGATGCTTTGACAATGTCTGTGGTGTACACATGACGGTGCTTTGACAGGGTCCGTGATGTACATATGGCGATATTTGACAGGGTCTGTGGTGTAACATGGCGATGCTTTGACAATGCCAGTGGTGTAACATGGCGATGCTTTGACAGGGTCCGTGGTGTACACATGGCGATACTTTGACAGGGTCCGTGGTGTACACATGGCGGCACTTTGACACTGTCCGTGGTGTACACATGGCGATAATTTGACAGGGTCCGTGGTGTACACATGGCGATACTTTGACAGGGTCTGTGGTGTACACATGGCGGCGCTTTGACACTGTCCGTGGTGTACACATGGCGGTGCTTTGACAGGGTCCGTGGTGTATACATGATGATGGTTTGACAGGGTCCGTGATGTACACCTGACGATGCTTTGACACTGTCCGTGGTGTACACATGGCAGTGCTTTGACAGGGTCCGTGGTGTAACATGACGGTGCTTTGACACTGTCCGTGGTGTACACATGGCGGTGCTTTGACAGGGTCCGTGGTGTACACATGACGATGCTTTGACAATGTCTGTGGTGTACACATGACGGTGCTTTGACAGGGTCCGTGATGTACATATGGCGATACTTTGACAGGGTCTGTGGTGTAACATGGCGATGCTTTGACAATGCCAGTGGTGTAACATGGCGATGCTTTGACAGGGTCCGTGGTGTACACATGGCGATACTTTGACAGGGTCCGTGGTGTAACATGGCGATGCTTTGACAGGGTCCGTGGTGTACACATGGCGGCACTTTGACACTGTCCGTGGTGTACACATGGCGATACTTTGACAGGGTCCGTGGTGTACACATGGCGATACTTTGACAGGGTCTGTGGTGTACACATGGCGGCGCTTTGACACTGTCCGTGGTGTACACATGGCGGTGCTTTGACAGGGTCCGTGGTGTATACATGATGATGGTTTGACAGGGTCCGTGGTGTACACCTGACGATGCTTTGACACTGTCCGTGGTGTACACATGGCGGTGCTTTGACAGGGTCCGTGGTGTAACATGACGGTGCTTTGACAGGGTCCGTGGTGTACATATGGAGATACTTTGACAGGGTCCGTGGTGTACACATGGCGATACTTTGACAGGGTCTGTGGTGTACACATGGCGGCGCTTTGACACTGTCCGTGGTGTACACATGGCGGTGCTTTGACAGGGTCCGTGGTGTATACATGATGAGGGTTTGACAGGGTCCGTGGTGTACACCTGACGATGCTTTGACACTGTCCGTGGTGTACACATGGCGGTGCTTTGACAGGGTCCGTGGTGTAACATGACGGTGCTTTGACAGGGTCCGTGGTGTACATATGGAGATACTTTGACAGGATCTGTGGTGTACACATGACTATGCTTTGACAGGGTCTCGTATTGTTTAATATATTAAGGGTGGTTATTAACGTATCTTACAGCGAGATTTCATGAATGAGTTAACAAATAAATTGAAAATTATACGAACAAACTATCTAAATGTCATTTGCTCCATGACTGCATACAACGCAAACATGTGTCGAAAGTGTGCGTGTGGTGACGATACCGTGGTCTCAGTTTTCCTTTTTGTAGCTTGAAAAAACCAAAGTGTAACGTTTGTGGAACAGAGGTCGTAAGCTCTGGTGGTACAAGTAATTTAACAACACATTTGCGATGACATCATACATGTAAAGCTAACTGTCAGAAAAATGGCGAGAAGTCTATCGATGAATGATGTATATAGTGATCAGAGTCGAACGTGATCTGCAGTCACAATTTTTGTATGAAGAAATATATGAACAAATAAATGAAGTTATAATTCATTTGTGCAGATTCATCCTGAAAATAATTTCCTCTGCTGCCTTGGACTTAGAGCGGGATATATTTTATCAGCAATTAGGGTTTGACAGAGAATATGGATGTCCTTGTTTTCATAAAGAGAAAAATATGTTAATAATATTGATAAAAGCAAATTAATAGATAATAATTTCATGCACAATTGTTTTATGATAGATTAATTCAAGCTAACACTGTATGCAAATGAAACAAAAAGAATAGGTGAAGCTTTATTTTTTTATTTTTTAATCCTCAAAATTAAGTGTAAATGTACTTATATTGTATCGTCAATACGTATCGCATAATATCGTCTCTCTGTATTGCAATACGTATCGTATCGAAATTTTCCAAAACGATACCCAGTCCTAGTAAAAATAATCAAAATGAAATAAAATAAACAAAAAAATTAAGAAAGCCAACAAATAAAATTCCTTCTATAGGTGCAATATCACATGAGTAATGTTTTAATCAATTTTAAGGTATTTGAGATTTTAAGTAAATCGGGTATTTGGTGCGTTCATTCATTAAAATGGCAGATCTTGTCAACAGTTGATGCTGCTGAGGAAAAAATGAGCCGTGTAACGTCTACACGAAGATTATTATTCAGGTATGAGGAAGTAAGTAGCGTATTTTAATTGATAGATCTGAAATCTTCCACACTAGTCTGAATTTCGCTTCTCTCATAGGCAAAACAAAAAACAAAACAAAAAACACCACCCAGTGACCTGGACCGCTAAATGTCCAAGTAAAAATAAACAGGTAAAATCGAGAGAACGATGACGTATATATCTGGGGTATTTTTTAGAATCTGTGGCTTGAAATGTGGCGTGCAAGTAATTAAAACATTAATCTATGCAAGAAGACCGACAAATTACCCATACTGCACCTAGTTTCTGATTGTTTAGGCATTTGAAGCGAGTGGTTTTTTTTTTATCTGGTTCAGAGTTAGACCCCTTTCCATATTTATGGTATCACCGAGTTCGGGCCCAAACAGGCTTAGCCCCTGTGTTACGTTATATTTCATAGCTTTTCTCTCAGATAGTTCTAATCGTCACCTGCTGTAGGTGAAGCGCCACAAATTTTAACTGATACTTGGTGCTCAAGGTCATATCAGTGCTAACCCCTACCGCAATATGGTATCTGTGCCGCGATTCTTGCTTTTAAATGCCCAAGATTTGTTGAAACATCAAGAACTGTCTTTTTTTTTTTTTTTTTTTTTTTACGTCTTATATCAAAGGTGTAAACCTTAAAAGATTCACTATCATCCTAATAGCATTGAATTAACTTGATGATTTTATTTACAAGCTAATTATTAAATAATGCATGGACGCTTTCCATCAATCCAGCTAAAAAAAAAAGTAATTAAGACGAGAGAAAGTAATGATGAAAATGGTACTGAGAATTTTAATATTTTGATAATTTATACCTACATGTTCAATTTTCATCAATCTAACCGTGCTTTGTAGCATGGCCTTGGGATTTTGTGAGAACCCCCTATTCTAAGAATTTCAATCCATCCCCTAAATACACTACAAATGAGATGTTACTCGAAAGAAATTCGAGGAATGTTGCTTTCCTTTTAGGTATCTTTTGCATGCATCACTTATGAATTTGTCGCCCAGTTAAATTCCTGATGGATCTTTTTAAACATGTACACTTAGGACTTATCGTTTATTATCTTCCAAATCAATAGAAAGTTTTAATACCCCGAAATAATGTTGACATGAATCACTTTAAAGATAGGGACCGGCAACTACAATTAGGATTAATGTTCAAACACCATGTCGATATATTTTCCCAGGACGACAGACGGAATTCTTTCTTGATCGTTTATTGGTGAGAGTTCTTAATTGTGCCAGCGCTTGTCAACACGGGTCTTCGGTTTACAAGGTGTTATTCGAAAGACCACAATTGTAATTTCAAAATGCCAAACATTTGGGGAAGGAGCATCACTACCTTTCATTTTAGGGAAATGGGTCCGGGGTTATTACGATTAGGGTTCATGCGACAACGTTTGGACTCGCGACCTCCCTGACTCGCAGAACATGTTTTTTTGGGGGTGTCTTTTATAGTATATCTGTTATCAACAAGAGTTTTGCAAAGTTGGCAAGTCCACTCGCAATGAGTGTATACACGGTTTTTCTACATAGTCCCGTGGCGACCGTGACCTTAAACCCCAAAGTCAATAGAGTTCTTCCTCTCTTGATAGTGTATACAAGGTTTTTATACGTCCGTCATTAGACCGGACTTACACGTATTATGTTATGGCGTTGTCCGTGCGTCTGTCCCACTAGCCGTCCGTCCCGGGTCATGTTTTCAGGATTTTTTTCCATAATGGATGCATGTACAACTTTGAAATTTGGTCACAATATCTCACTCAAGAATTGTAAGAGTCAGATTGCATTTCTGTTGGATTTGTCCGTCCTTGACCTACTTTAGGGCTATAAGTAGGTCAAACAGTTTTCCGGACTTTTATTCGTTAGATACAGATATTGCCCTGAAATGTATACATAAGCTTCCTTTCAGAGGAATACAAGTTCAGTTTGCATTTCAGCTGGATTGATCCGTCCGTCCATGACTTACATCAGGACTAAAAGTAGGTCAAACAGTTTTCCGGACTTTTTTTCATTATGGATACAGATATTGCCCTGAAATTAGTCAAAGGCTTCCTCTTGGAGGAATACAAATTCAGTTTGCATTTCTGCTGGATTGGTCCATCCTTGACCTACTTTTGGACTAAAAATAGGTCAAACAGTTTTCCAGGCTTTTTTTTTTCATTACGGATACAGAAACTGCCGTGATACTTAGTCATAGGCTTCCCCCCGGAAGAATAAAAGTTCATTTTGCATTTCAGCTGGATTGGTCCATCCTTGACCTACTTTTTGGAAAAAGTAGGTCAAACAGTTTTGCAGGCTTTTTTTCATTACAAATATAAATATTGCCCTGATATTTAGTGAAAGGCGTCCTTTCATAGGAATACAAATTCAGTTCGCATTCTAACTGGATTGGTCCATTCTTGACCTACTTTTGGACTAACAAGAGGTACTGTGAGCAATGCTCACTAAGAATACCCCCCCCCCCCCCGCTTACCCCCAATCTCCCAAAGGGTGTTGTTAATAGGTATAAATTACCTCTTTCCTGAGTGTAAAAATATGGTATGTCTTTGTAGAAGAAAATGGAAGATATAGTCCGAGCACAAATCCATGGCATAAACCTATAATTTTGACCTTGAGATCAAAGGTCAAGGTCATAAAGAGGTCAAGAATGTACATGACACATCGTATCATGGTGATACACTCATGTGTCAAATATGGTATGCCTATGTCAAAGAACAAAGAAGTCATGGCCCTGGCACGAATTCATTGTAAAAACCTTTAATTTTGACCTTGAGGTCAAGGTCATATGGAGGTCATGAAGGTACATGACACATCGTCTCATGGTGATACACTCATGTCTCAAATATGGTATGCTATGTCAAAGAACAAAGTTATGGCCCAGACACGAATCCATTGTAAAAAACCTTTAATGTTGACCTTGAGGTCAAGGTTCAAGGTCATATAGAGGTCATGAAGGTACTCGACACATAGTCTCATGGTGATCCACCTGTGTGCCAAATATGGTATGCCTAAGTCAAAGAACAAAGAAGTTATGGCCCGGACACGAATCTGCACGGACGGACAGACGGACGGACAGACAGACAGAGTGAATCCTATATACCCCCCTGAACTTCGTTCGGGGGGTATAAAATAGGTCAGACAGTTTTCCGGGCTTTTTTTCATTATGGATACAGATATTGCCCTGCTATTTAGTGAAAGGCTTCCTCTAAGAGGAACACAAGTTCAGTGAACATTTCAGATAGATTGGTCCATCCTTGACCTACTTTTGGACTAAAAATAGATCAGACAGTTGTCCGGGCTTTTTTTCATTATGGATACAGATATTACCCCGATATTTAATCAAAAGCTTCCTCTTAAAGGAATACCAGTTCAGTTTGCATTTCAGCTAGACTGGTCCATTCTTGACCTACTTTTGGACTAAAAATAGGTCAGACAGTTTTCCATGCTTTTTTCATTATGGATAGATATTGCCCTGATATTTAGTCAAAGGCTTCCTCTCAGAGGAATACAAGTTCAGTTTACATTCAGCTAGATTGGTCCATCCTTGACCTACCTTTGGACTACAAATAGGTCAGACAGTTTTCCGGGCTTTTTTCATTATGGATACAGATACTGCCCTGATATTCATTCAGTCAAATCCTTTCTCTCGGGGGAAGGCAAGTGCAGTTGGCATTTCAGCTGGATTGGCGCACTATGACCTACTGTACTTTAGGGGTAGAAGTAGGCCAGTTTTCCTGATTTTTTTTTTTGGGGGGGGGGGGGTATTGTCACAGGCATTGTGGTATTTGCTCTGAAATTTAGTCACAACCTCCCTTTCAGAAAAATATATAATCAGTTCACATTTCAACTTAATTGGTGGACCATGACCTAGTTCAGGGGTAAAAGTAGACTAAATAGTTTCCTGGACTTTTAATCATCATAGATATTGCTCCGACATTTTGTTTCAGCCTCACTCTCAGAGAAATACATAATCAGTTCACATGTTAGATGGTTTGGTGCACCATGATCCACTTTAAGGCTTTTCTATTCAGAATGTGTGTTGTATCAATTCAGAGTGCACAATATGCTTCCAGGTTGAATTTCACTGTCCGACGGGTGTATATTATACCGTTTGCGGTACTCTTGTTCTATATAGTCCCATAATGACCTTGAACATTTTAACCCCAAAATCAATAGGGTTCTTCCTCTCTTGATGATAAAGTTACATGTGAAGTATCACATCCAATTTCGCCCCATAACTGACTTGAATTTTGTAATAGCTCATATAACAAGTTTGGGGAAGGATTATTTTTAGGTCAGCTATGGCGTAAACCGTGATATGCAAATACTTGCTAAGTACCAGTTAACCTCGGGATCTTTGTGTTCTCGGGCTGAACGGAGTATCCCTTTCTCGTTCAACCTGTACAAATGAAAGGGAAGACTTCAAGAGACAAAGTTCTGTTCAGCTACCCTTTTATTAAAGAAACATTTCATCATTATATTTATTGATTACAATCCATATTACAGAGTATACAATAATAATTACAAACATTATTAGATACGTTCACACAAAATTTAACGAAGCCATCTGGAGAATTAAAAAGTTATTTCAGAAATGCGCAATTATACTTAATATCTTACCTGTACAAATGAAAGGGCAGAGACAAAGTTCTGTTCAGCTACTGAAGAACTCTGACTCTGTCCCTCACATGTATACCCCCGTACACCCTTCAACATTCCTGACCATATTTGTCATATCTTAAAAATCAGCACTATTGACATTGGCTTTTAATTCAAACTCAAAGCCAACACAATTATTTCCTTGAAAAATCTATAACTTAGCGTTGCATACTCAACTTCACTTCTATGTTTTTTGTATAATCTTTAATTTCTTGTTTCTCGTAAATAATATATACAAATGCTTGACTTCTGGTGACTTATTTGTTATAATCCGATTGGTTATATATAATTATACGTTTCCTCTGGCCAAAATCACTTTCACCCTCATCACCTTGCAAACAAGCTATAAACAATATCACGGTGAAGAGTTCGTACACTTTTGTTTAGCATCTTACTGTTGTTTTTGTTTCCCATTATTTTGCCAATGTCCATTCATTCATGATCCTTCTCCCATAATTCAGAATTCTATCATCTTGTTTTATACATTGCAAATTTCGCTAGGAAAGAAGTATGAAATCAATTGAGTAAAACCTGTAGTGTGTCTACGAGCTCAGTGTTACACACACACTCTCATCAAAAATGGAGGGTCTTGTCGCGGCAAGCGTTGGTACATTAAATAACCCTCACTTCTACGATCCTCCCCGCTATACACAGGTCTAAATTATTGGTACTTCACGTACAGCTGGTGACGGTTTAATATCAGTGAAAAATTCTCGACGGAACGTAAAACAAACAACCAACCACGAACGATGACTTTACTATATCCCCTCCCGTGATGAATTGTGAGGGAATAAATGAATTGCGAGGGAATAAATGAATTGCGAAGAAGGTCACGGTAGGTGTTGGAACAATAAGGAACCTCCACTTTACAGCCCTTAGCGCCATACATAGATCTAAATTTGTGATAAATCACGTCAAGCTGATGATTGAAACATTATTGAATAGGACATACGGGAGCATGTTTATTCATATTTATGTACCCAATATTCCATTATCAGTTTTTAAATCGAGGCAAGCCATTGAGAAACAAGTTGATGGTCCAGGGTATTCAACAGTCTCGTTTAAAGTCAGCATTTCGCAAATTATATGGTCGTTATAACGTTCTAGTTTACCAATACAACCTATCATTGGGTTAAATGCTGTCTGACGTGTTTCATACCGATTGTTAGGCCGTTCGTGGCACACTGATTTTGACTACTTATAACTCCGTTTTTAATTTTTTTTAAATCGAGGTAAGCTACTGACAAACAAGTTGATGGTACAGGGGTTTCAACAGTCTCGATTGAAATCAGCATTTCGTAAATTCTATGGTCGTTATAACGATCTAGTTGGTCAATATAACCTAGCATTGGGTCAAATGCTGTCTCATGTGTTTCATACCGATTGTTAAGCCGTTCTTGGCACACTGATTTTGACTGCGGATAACTCAATTTTGACTGCGGATAACTCCGTTTACCTGACCAGGATATAGATCCGTTTAATATCTTATTAGAATATAGGGCTCATGGCGGGTGTGACCGGTCGACAGGGGATGGTTGCTCCTCCTAGGCACCTGATCCCACCTCTGGTGTGTCCAGGAGTCCATGTTTGCCCAACTATCTATTTTGTATTGCTTGTAGGAGTTATGAGATTGATCACTGTTCGTTCTCTTCACCGTTTTGTAAACAACCAGATAGATAATAAAATAAACAAGCTATTGAAGAATCTTGTCTGATAGAATTTCTCGTAGGATCATTTAAAACGCCCGGTGGCGTTCGCACCCTAAAGAACCAAGAATGTAGAGATATCTACAAAGAAATAATATATTAGAGAGATATCTACCTTTAAATCTACCTGTAAAATAGTACATATATATCTACATGAATAATTCAGGACATCTACCTGTAACATTTTACAGATATATCTATCTTTAATTCTACCTGTATCAAGAATAGTACAGGGATGTCTACCTTTGAAATAGAACAGAATATTTACCTGTAAAAAGGTACAAATATAACTCTTTGTAAAATAGTGTAGCATTGTTGAATTATGAAAGGAAAGTGTACGTTAATTACCGATCATTGCATGGAATATGTAATTTACATTGTTCAATGTTTTACTTATCTGGTTTTCAATTTTTCAAAAAAATGCATATATTCATTTAGTGTAAACTTTCATTGTCGTGTGAGGATGGAAGAAGTGCTCATTGTATTCTAAATTATTCTATGAAAATTACTTTTTACAAAAAACCATATCACATGAAGGACTACTTGACAAACCACATGACCTGGATCCTTAAAGCATAACACCTAAACAATTGAATCCATTTTACTTCATCAAATACATTTGTACACTTTGGTATAGATACATGATAACAGACTGTATATAAATCCACGAACCCTTAACAGACATTTTTGTACATGCTCAGTTTCTTGTTAGTGTGTTTGATTTTGCATTTTTAAAAAGTGTTTTAACCAATTTTGAACAACGAACAAGTTGTTGATGGTGCACTTTGATGTAATCTTTAGAACTGGATGGTAGTGTTGAACATGTCCCGGTGTGTGGCTTTTGCACTGCATCTTATTACATTCAGTCAGCAGAACGTTAATATTCATAATAGATGTCATAATACTACTGGCTATAAACAAAGAAAAATCCTGCATAACTTCTCCGCGCTCTATTTTCAGCAGTTCCTCTTTTTGCAAAAATAGCATGAAGCGTTCAACTTCCTGAATAACACGTGGTATTTGATTCAAACCAATCTGAAAACATTAAGAAAATACGGTACAGTATATGCAGATATACATTGTCGAGGTTGTCAAACTTCACATTTTCCTTGGGATGAGACTTTCATACACAAATTTTCACCCCAAAAAGCTATAAAGAATTCTAAATATTCAATACAATTTTCCTAACATAAAAAAGACTTAAGCTTAAGTTGTATATAGGTATATTATACAAGAGATAGAAATAGAGCAATTTTCAGCACAACACAATGTACTGCAATTTTCTGATGGATCCCTATTCCTTTAAAGACGAAAATTTATTCTTTTCCCTTTTTTCATTCCTGTCCATTTGATGTGGTCTAATATAGTGTCCATTTTTATCAATAAACTAAAATTCCACCCATTAACTTAATGTTGATTAGGTACAAATGGACATCTGATATGTTTGGAGTTATGATGAAGTTTCCTGAAAAAAAAGGCTGGTTTGGGCTGATTAAACTCCCTTCTATTCAAAAGTTATAATTACGTTCGATTCATGAATCTTATTGCATTTTCTTCTTGGAGACTCGTTCCAATTTCGCATTTCATGGGAAGTTTCAATCTACAGAGCTACATACATGTAGCAACAACACCTTACTGGAGGCGGACCCCCGACGTGTCATGAATTTACTTTTGGCGCGAAATAAACGGAAATTTGGTCAAAAACGAGTCATGACCACACTTCATTAAATCTGAACACAAATACCTTCTTCTTATGTTGGTGTGCTGTACACATTTTCATTGATCCTCGGTAGACCGCAGGAAGGTTATCACGTTCCTTCTGAAAATACATTTCAAAATTTTCGTCTGAAATATGTGTACCATGAAAGATGGATAAAACGTCGATCAGACGGCATTAAACGTAATATGCAAGGTGAAGATAACGAACAGTGATCGATCTCATAACTCCTATAAGCAATACAAATTAGAGAGTTGGGCAAACACGGACCCCTTGATATACCAGAGGTAGGGCCAGGTGCTTAGGAGGAGTAACCATCCCTGTCGACTAGTCACACCCGCCGTGAGCCCTATATCTTGATCAGGTAGACGGAGTTATCCGTAGTCAAAATCAGTGTGTCATGAAGGCCTAACAATCGGTATGAAACACGTCGGCAGCATTTGACCCAATGATGGGTTGTTTTGGCAAACTAGATCGTTATGACGACCATAAAATTTGCGAATTTGTGACTTTAAACGAGACTGTTGGAACCCCTGTACCACCAACTTGTTTGTCAGCAGACGGCTTCGATTTAGATAGACAATATAGTTTTAATTATTTTGTAAGTGTGTGAAACATGTCTGTGACACTATGAATAATGTTATACGTCTTAATTCCAATATGCTACGAATTTACGACGATTATTACTATCACTTAACAACATCAAATAAGTCACTATTTATTAACAGACTTTTATGAAACCCCTTACAAACAACGATAAATTGCTGGGTCCAATAAGTGTTCTACTATTTGCTCCTCACGAAAATATTAACAGCTGTGAAGGAGAAACTTCAAACTTCCTGTGCGACTACATATGCCAGAAGTGGTGTTAATCAAATGTGGATTAAAAAAAAAATATTCTAAAGAACTTTGAGTAAATTTGAAATCGCAAAACTTTTCCCAAATCAACAACATCAAAGCGAAATAAATGTCTTTTCAACACTTCACACGACCATTCCTGACGATAAATTAAAGACTAGACTTTTTGACATCATAGACAGTTGCTTCTTAAACAAAAATGGAAAACGGAAATATTCATATCTAGTGATAAGTCATCCAAAAAATTACTAGTGTTAAACACCACTCTGATTCCACGCACAAGTACTCGGAAGTTGAAATAAAAAGAAATATGCTGGAGTTGACTCACTGACAATATTTTCGTAGTCTTCGGTGTTCAAGTCTTCCAACAGTCTGTTGAAATTCCCATGGACATTAATTGTGCTCCTTTGTTAGCTGACTTGTTTTTGTATTCTCATGAAGCAGAATTTATCCAAAAAATTCTACGTGAGAAGAAAAAATCTCTTGTGACCTTCACTTTGATATTTAGGTATATCGACGACGTATTATCTATTCACAATAATAGGTTTCAATCTTTAGTCGATTCGATATTATACCGCTGCAGTGGTCTAGAGGTAGAGAGTTCGCCTCGCATGCGGAAGGTCGGGGTTCGAATCCCGGCCGCGACAGACCTCTAAGTCGTTAAAATATGTAGCGACAGTTCCATCTATAAACGCTCGGCATCATGTGTGAATGTCACGTGTCCTCTGCGATAACCTCAAAAACGGATGTCCTGTGTCACATTATGTGTGGCACGCTTAAGAACCCTCATTGCTCAATGGCCGTAATCGCCGAGCATAGACCTAAATTTGAAACCTTTCACCGATCTTGGTGACGCCTCCATATGAGTGAAAATTCTCGAGGGTCGTTAAACAAGATTCAATCAATCAAACGATTCAATATATCCCTGTAAACTCAAATAAAAGACACCACAGAGTTGTCCACTTCTGCTTCATACTTAGATATTTCATTGAGAGTAGACAATAACGACAAACTTAACAATTCGACTTAATGACAAACGCGATGATTTCAACTTCTCCATCGTTACCTTTCCATATTGATGTAGCAATATTCCAATATCACTTGATCTCTCTTAATTGGGTCGAAACACAAGAGCTTGTTCTGCTTATAATCAGTTTTTAAATCGAGGCAGGCTACTGGCACACAAGTTCATGGCGTAGGGGTTTCAATAGTTTCGTTTAAAGTCAGTATTTCGCAAATTCTATGGTCGTTATGACGATCTAGTTTGCCAATACAACCTATCATTGGGGCAAATGCTGTCTGACATGTTTCGCACCGATTGTTAGACCGTTTTTGGCACATTGAATTTGACTACGGATAACTCCGTTTATCTTATTAGAATATAGGGCTCACGGCGGGTGTGACCGGTCGACAGGAGATGCTTACTCCTCCTAGGCACCTGATCCTACCTCTGGTTACCCAACTCTCTAATGTGTATATAGAAGCTGTGGGATTGATCACTGTTAGTTATATTCGCCTTTCATTTCGTTTACAACTGTATAGTCAAGAAAACCATTAAATTAAAAGCACTGTGATGAAATCTCAAAGAAATTAAAGTAACTCACTATTTTGCGAAGCAGAATAGATATCGATCGGTGTAGCAACGTGACGTCGTCACGGATAACTTTGCAGGAAGAAGCAGATTTCTGCAGAGGTACCGCTGCCATAGGGCTGGCAAACATACACGCCACTGAAACAAAGTCAATCAGTAAGTTGTTTTCGGAAAAACATTCGTTTTTACTTCAATTTTGTCAAGGGGGATGCTACATCAGACACATTTGATATGGATGAAAAGGGGAGGATACATGTATGTACAATATTTTGAAACTGAAAAAAACTTTAACATTTACTTCATTTATCACACTGTATTATCAGATATGAAATATGGTCGTTAGACATTGATATATTTCATATCTAATAAATGGATGGTGGGATGTTTTTGTAATTATGGTTTCATTTTGAAGGGTTTATCAAATAAAAATAATTCACCATTGGAATTTTCAAAATTTTGTTTAATGCTGGATTTATTTCACCTAGAATTTAACATTGAAGTCTATGGGAAGAGCATGTTTTTATTAAAATATCTTCAAAAGAAATTATATTTTTATACAAATCTCTTGGCAGAAAGTTGCATCAAGGATTTATCTAGGTTGTTTATACTACAGGTAAAGGGTACCCTTTCCCCTTTGGCAACAAATGGATATTTCCTCTTTCACAGATTAAAAAAATCCCCTTCCTTTGTAGAAACTTCACAAATTGTATGAGAATTTTTAACACAAATCATTTTTATATATTCTAAGTCGTTTGTCAGACTTACACTATAAATCAAATGAGTAATCAATCAATTTATATGGCTGTTATAATCTGTGGATATTATATTCCGTGGATGTCCCCAACCCCCATCCCCTGGAAGCTCATGACTGCATTCTCAAAAATTCCCCTTACATGTGAAATGGGTAGTAACATTTAAATGCTGGATAAACCCTGTACATACACTATCTCTTGATGAAAATATGAAATAAAATTGATCATTTACCACACATATTTTTTAGAAAATTAGATTTTTCTTATTTTTACAAAGGGCACATAAAACAAATGGCACATATTCCCGTGGGAATCCGGGTTAGAATAGGTTCCCAGTACCCCTTGCTTGTCGTAAGAGGCGACTAAATAGGGCGGTCCTTCGAATGAGACCTCAAAAACCGAGGTCCCGTGTCACAGCAGGTGTGGCACGATAAAGATTCCTCCCTGCTCAAAGGCCATAAGCGCCGAGCGTATACCTAATTTTCAGCCCTTCTCCGGCATTGGTGACGTCTCCATATGAGTGAAATATTCTCGAGAAGGACATTAAACAGTATTCAATCAATCAATCAAAGGCACATAACTCTTCAAAAAGCCTCTAGTGCTAAAAGGCCAGCTTCTAACCATTTACCGGTCATGTAAATTTCATCTACTTCACTTTCAACATTATCTAACAATAAAACGTTTTGTTGATTTGAATCCTTCAAAATTGTTCATTATCCTTTCCTATACATTGAATACCTTAATTAAAGAAAACAAGTTTAAAGCGGGTTAAAGATTCCAATATGTCAACCATTTAGACAATAAAAAAATCTTTAAACGAAGCTTTCATTGAATGCAATTGTTGGATCATGAGCTATGTATATTAAGTTAGGAAACTAATTATACCTATAATTCTGCATTGTATTCAGCAGAATTATAATATGATATTGATGATTTGGGGGTATAAGACTATAGATTTCACAAGTGACGATATTTGAGAATATTTAGTATTAGTTCGTCACTATGTCTACTTACGGATAATGAGTGCAGCGTTCATCGTAGTCGTCAGCAATGTCCAGGGTCTTGAAACTGGGCCCACTTTTATACTAAGTTTTACTTCAAAGAATTCACTCCTTACAAGAAATTTGTATAATGTGTACGCTGAAATTTGAGTTTTTGACAGATGTATTACGTTGTGTAATACTATAATGTTTCTATATTTCTAAGTACAGGCATGTCCACACCATTGGAATGTGTGAATTTTGGAAATTTGTGATTTTCCGTGAGAATTGTTCTTGAGCACTTTCATGTAATAGTAGAAGAATACTATAATGTTTCTATATTTCTAAGTACAGGCATGTCCACACCATTGGAATGTGTGAATTTTGGAAATTTGTGATTTTCCGTGAGAATTGTACTTGATCACTTTCATGTAATAGTAGATGATTTTGGAAACACGAGACGTTGTATCCTCATTTCACATACGCCAGCGATCCGTGTCGACATTCGAGGACCATTCAATGCGGCAGTTCTTGATGCGCTATGTGATGAAACATAAATCTACCGTACTCATCTCTCTAGACATTCATTGAACTGGGAAAATAATATATATTGCAACACAAAGAATCCCCCCTAAGCACACAATACTGTAATAAAAACATAACTCCTCAAACTAACTTCACGTGTAATTTTCGGTAACCCAGTCCTTACATGAAACGACAAAGTGACGGGGGTGCATTCATTTGACGATTTTGAAACTAGTGTTGCCATGATACAGGTATTTCTGTCAAATATTAAAAATTGCAATAAGTTTTTGATAAGAAATCAATGTTAAAGATTTGAATTGAAATCATCATGTTATGATTGGCATGAGATTAAGTAAGAGAGATATAAAAAGATACATGTAGCAGAATTCTCAAAGAATTGATATCTCTTAGAATTCTTATGCGTTACAGGCATGGGCAAAAATAAATCGTACGATATCTAAAACTTTACGTCGGGTATAAGTAGAGCTCGTGTACTGTCTGTAGCTTGAAATTCACGATTTCCTGTCGAATTTATAATTACATGTGGGTGTTTCCGCTCCGTTTTGATTTGGCTGTTTTTGATATCCATTTTGTATAGATATCGTAGCTCATAATCACTGCCATTTATTTTCACGATTATTCTACAGTACAAAGCGCGAAAATAAAGCTACAGGAAAAGACGGTCGAGTGCAGCAATTTTGACACATCTAGACCTATATGCAAGACACTCAGGATTTGTGAGTTGTGGGATACATCAAGACCTGATCTACTCAAGCTTTGATGGGTGTGACACATCTAGGCCTGCTACGCTCAACCTTTGTGAGTGTGGGGCACACACGCATTATTTGTGAGTGGCGGAGCACATCTAGACCTGATACAATAATGATTAGGTGGTGGGGCACATCTAGGCTTAAAACCCTCAACATAGATGATTAAAAATAAATTCGGTATAAATATTTAAAAATCACAATGTATGCTTATTGGCACATCTTAAAGGCTACAAAAAATACCGAATGTTGAATATCGATTTTATTGGTGTACTTTACTACGTAGATGATAATCTATTGTGTAGCTACATGCAATACTTTAATAGATAGCACTTTATTATGTAGCTACATATAACATTCTATTATGACACAATACTTTATAATAATTTATTATGTAAATAACAATTTATTATCGGATATGCATGTACATTTAGAGTTAATGTCAAAATAATATTACAAGAAAAATTGTCATGCAAAACAACAATTATTAAAATAATTGTATTTATGGTTTAAATGTGTATTTTTATGTTTTCAAGGTGATTTTTGTAACATACATTTAAGATTTGTTTCTATTCTCCCAAACTCAATTAGTGAAACTTGAAGGTTCCTTATCGAGAGTACCAACCCCACCCGAAATCCCAGAAACGCACGTGTTTCCAATTATAGCTTGGATTTTGTCCTCTATTGGAGTGATTTCTACTTCTCTGGGCAGGGGGCCACCTCCCTTTTCGTATCGCTCGTTATGCAGCTCCATTTCTTTTTTAGCTCATCAACTGTCCTTTCATGGGAGGGATTAACTGCGTTTACCTTTGCTGTAATTTCTTCCCATTGTCTTTTTTAGCTGAATTTGTAACGCTGTTCTGTTTGTGAATAACGCTTCTTTTCTTTTTTCTGCCTCCTTAAATAAATCTTCTATTTCTGCCTTTGAGATATTAGGATTTCTTTTTGACTTCGACATGTTTTCTTTTCGAGCATGGCATGGGTTGTGTGGCTCGATTTATTCGTTGAATTGGATAGTGAGTTGAACAATAAATTCATTGAAACATGACAGACCGTCAGTTATTGGAAATGTGTTGATTTTCTACATGTAGTTGCAATATCGGGCTGAAACAGGTGACAGCCCCCCCCCCCCCCCCCCCCCCCCTGTGAAACTATGTACCAATGTCAAACTTAATTGTTTGTAGTGTGTATCTAATAAGGTTTTATTTCGATTATCATTTTTTAATGATTAATTTACGCAAGCCATTCATTCACTACCGGTATTTAAACTGTAAATTCAAAATCTGAAAACACTGATTGTCTGTTTTGATATACACATATTTGAGATATATCTTAGGTCGACATGTTTAAGAATGTAAATACGGCATCAAGGTCACGTGGGTGTGTGATTTTAAAATTCGGACAGAATTTATTGTTATCGCTTTCTCACATGTATGTACAATTGCAGAGTTAGAGTATGTATTGAAGAACAATGGCGCCCAGGGTTTCAATAAGAGATCCGAAACTGGTACGAATTGATAGTATATGTAATACTAATTCTAGTTAATGTACCCTTTCCAAGGGATCAGTAGGAAACTTTCAAAGATTATATGCGTTATGGCGATAAAATAAAACAACTCTCACATATATACTGACTACTGCACGAACTGCATTTTAAAAGAGGAATAACACACCAGAGGATGGATGGGAAGTAGCGAATATGATATGAAATAAAAACCCTAATTACTTTATTCAATAAAAACCAAATTCCGCAGTTGCAGTATAGAAAGTAATCTAAAAACAATTAAAACGCCTGATAGACTCGAATACACAACCAACAGATCAGCAGTCGACACGTTAATCTACTGAGTTACACACTAGACAGTTAGATAAAGGAATACACATGTATTGCTGATATTTATATTTTCATTCCAGTTTCAGAAAGGAAATCGGCCATTATGACGATGTATTATTCCACCTTATATTATAGGTGCTACTGGTCCGGCAGGTAGCCGTTCTTCTTCAGCACATTTGTGTATATAATGGAAGTCTTTAACATAGACAAATATTCATACTAATCATCAAAGTATGACGTCTCTACCAATGAAATTCCCAACTACCTACATATTGAAGAGAACATGTAGTTAACAAGGACAACACTCTTCCATTTTGATGACACCGACATTAATGATGATGATTTTCAAACACTTGTTGGATTATCAACTGATGAATTTGACAATTTTGTAAAATCTGCATTCTTTGTGAAATACTAAACTATAATCGTCAAGAAACGCAATTTTTGTTTTACCATTAAAGCTATAAGACTAAGTGAATAAGCGTTATTGTTAACCATATCACCTAAAGTGCATGTTTCTCTCTTTTTCGTGATATTATGCGCAGAAACATCGGTTTTCAACATGTTACCCCCCCCCCCCCCCCAAAAAAAAACTTGGTAGAAAATCACACAACAGACATTTCCAAGCAAATGTCTTCTGACCGAGTTTCTGACAACGTTATTCTTCCATTGCATGTTACATATATCTTCATCCGAAAACGTTCTACATACATGTATACAAGTTTCAGAGATGAACATATATCTCCAGTCCACTGGTAAAGCCGTTGTTTATAAGCAGCACAAATGGTCATATTATAGATGTAAGGGCCCATAATTGCTAATGGAAGGAACAATGACTCCTTACAAGGTACCTGATCCCACCTCTGATGTATCCAGGGGTCCGTGTTTGCCCAACTATCTATTTTGTATTCCGTGTAGGAGTTATGAGATTGGTAACTGTCTTTACATCAATTATTGCTCACATCGTAAAGTTTAACTCAGGCAATTTCATGGACTCTATGAAAGAAAACGACATTCTTATTGTTGATCGAGGGTTTTGCGATGATCTAGACTTCCCATAAAATTGTGGATTTCAAACAGAAATGTTACCTTTTCTTCAAAAGCCGATAAAAAAACCATTCTACCCAGAGGCCAATTGTGAAGGTGTATAACAAATGTACGGTGAATTGTTGTGGCAGTCAATGACCGCCTCAAGACATGAGAGATTCTAGACCATGCTGTTTCATTTAACTTCATGCCATGCATTGGGAATTTTGATCGAATCGTCGCCAGCCTCGTCAACAAATTTAAACCTCTTTGAAAAGTAACCATGACGACAGCTTGGCTAGAAGAATGAGCATCGTCCATGCAATGGAGAAGCGTATCAATGAGAGTCCTTCTCTTTTTTTATACACAAAATTTCCAAGTTGATGCAAGGAACCTCACTTTTGGTGTTTACCAGTTCAATCAAGAAACGATAATGAACATTTTCAAAGCTTTGTTAACGTATAAAGCCTAGGCTCAACCGATGAATTGGTTGAGTCGTTCCGTTGACCATGGTTCACGCTAGGTGGTATCATATATTCATGAAAAGTGTCCATATGTGGCTAAAGATAAAAAGGCCCTGTATTCGAATATAATCTTTTAAAAACCCATCGTTTTGTAGACATCCAGAATCATACAATGGCAATGGTATGTACTCTTTGTAAAGAGAGGCCCTAACAAATTGTACAGGTCGCTGTGGTTCAGTGGTTAAAGTGATTGTGACCTGGAGATCGTGATTTCGAGTCATGACCGCGTCGTAAATTTGGTAGATTGGGTAAAGTTCGATCTTTCGCGAAATATTCGGCCTTTAGAAGTAATAATCGCTGAGTTTTTCGCATATCACCTTCAAAACGGAACCCCCCCCCCCCCCCCCCCGCGCCATGTCGCAAAAGGCGTTGGCACTTTAAAAAAAACTCCCACTGCTACATCCTTGAGCACTAAACATAGGTCTAAATCTGTGGTACTTAACTTAAAACTTGTTCCATCTTTTAGAATATCAGTGCAAATATTTCGACATGACGTAAAACAGCCAATTGATTATTCTTTTTTATCGTCGACTGACCAGTTTCAGGGACCTTAGTGATAAGCCGCGATTTTCTCAGTAATCGCTTGGATTAAGTGAATAAATAATACACCTACCTTTAAAGTAATTAAATTTCTTTACTTTCATCCAAAAATTCCAACTCCATTGGTACGTTAATTGAATATATTTTCGTAACAAAAAACATGTCACTTTGTGCTCCTAAAACGGTGCCATCAGGGTCTATTTCGGTGACCATTGTTAATATAGGTTTGCTAAAAGTTTGTAACTGTTAGAACGTATGTACAGGAAGAATTAATGTGCAACTAAACGTCAATTAATAAAATAACATAGTGTAGAATTCTAGATTTTTGGTACACTTTATATTAATTTGATCATGAAGGTTTGTTTGAAAAAGTAATAAGTAAATGGGCTTATTTTTGGGGTGCTCGTGTTGATTTTTTGCTTACTCTCCTTCTAGTAATTCATTTTGGGGGGAAATCGAAGACGTACTCCATATATGTTTGCAAACACTACGGTGAAATTGATGACGCAATCTACATGTACATCCAGAAACGACAACGCGCACACGTAAACAAAAGGTCACCGATTCTGGTCAGTCACCGAAACAGGGCAGCCGACGATACATCTGATATCAACCATTATGTTCCTGTTAAGAATTTCCCGATATGAAATGGAAAATTTCGTTTCCTCTTACCTAGGTACACGTATTTAGGTAGATACATAATACGTGATTCTCCAGCTCTGTCACAACGAGCGTATCATTGTAAGCTAATCAACAGAATGTTTTATTTGGGCGATATTGCAACTTTAATGTTACTGCCCAGATAAACACTGATGAGTTTTTCTCCTCGTAGTAGCTCTCGGATATATATTACAAGTTATTAACTGGTTATGAGAGCAACAAGTTTATGGTTCCCTAAATCTCGAAACTCTGATGACCGAACGCAATCCAGCCTCATGATTGATAAAGCAATGAATCCCCACGATTTATTTACTCAAGTGGTAGCAAATACCAATAATACATGTACATTGTGATCACCGAAGATTCACTATTCTGCGTTATGCATGTAGTTTACGATTACAAACAATTCACAGTTTGTAATAAATCAAGGAGAAATTGAAATACAAATGAATGTAAATACGCGTACGCCTAAAGGTTCATCATCTAAAATGAAACATTCAAAGCGGGATAAAAACGTGAAATGTTAGCAAAACATATCTACGGAATAATAATTTTTTTAACATGTTTCTTGAGTTGCATTTTCTATAATTTGAGAAAGGACAATTAATACCCAGTATATTAATTGGTTTTATTAACACTTTATTCATCATTCCAAACAAATTTCATTAGATCATTAGAAATTCATTTCAAAATTAAGGATTATCTCCCTCATGCATAGCTCTTATCCTTGGACGAATTTGGCTCCACTTTTTGGCACGCTGTTTTTGGCTATATTTAGCTCTAAAACTTCATAGTTATTTCGGATTTCAAACATTTCGGTTGAGCATCACTGAAGAGACATTATTTGTCGAAATGCGCATCTGGTGCATCAAAATTGGTACCGTATAAGTTTTACATCAGGATATGGGGCTCACGGCGGGTGTGACCGGTCAACAGGGGATGCTTACTCCTCCTAGGAACCTGATCCCACTTCTGGTGTGTCCAGGGGTCCGTGTTTGCCCAACAATCTATTTTGTATTGCTTGTAGGAGTTTTGAGATTGATCACTGTTCGTTATCTTCACTTTGCATTAGTCAAGTAGTTACACATCAGGGAAATAGTGCAAATCTGAAGATGGACAAACTTGGCGAACAATAAACCTATTCATAAATCCGCATTGATGGTACCCGTATTTACAATAGATACAGTACCGTACTAAAACGCTGTCCAAAATATTTAGAATTTAAAACAATAACAAATATATAGATCAGTTTTCAAAGACGAATATTAAATCAATATCATTATCAGAATTTGTTTCACTGGTAGCATCATTTGTATATCAGACATTAAGCGGTTTTTTAACACTCTCATAATCACACTGACGCCTGGAGTACCCAAGGTACATGTACCAAATGACACTGCATATATGCTCGCAACATCCAACAGTATGTGCTCCGCATTTCCATTGACATATTAAGTGATGTGAAAGAGAAACTTCAGATGTTTTGTGATGTAAATCAAATGTGGAATAACGTTTTCTGTATGGTGCAGTATTAATACATTGATTTGGATTCAGGTTTTCCCCAACAAATGTTTTGAACAGCATTTACAACCTACTGGTACTAATATACCGAATATAATAAAGGCATCAGTTCTCGTCTCTTTTGGTGCAACTCTGAGGCCGATTTTACAGTTACAGAACGCACAGTTCATGTTAGATTTCCTAGCAAGTACAAATGGAACAGAAAAAGACACTTGATTTGCTTTTGCTTTTTGTACTGAACTGTAGTTCACTATACCTTTTAGACAGTCTACACTGGTTGCATATTTGGCTTTTGTCATGATCTCTATTTATAAATTTGCTAGCTGCATGTTGGAATCAATTACTTATGATGCATGCTATGAGTAAAACTTAGCATAAAATGTCAGAGACAAATAATTATGGGAAGTCCAGGGGAAAACACCTAGAAAGGAAATATTGGTATTCGAACCACAGATGTGCAATCTGGGCCTGTCCAAAAATTCAATGAGACTGTCGCTATATCACCTCGGCTATCCATCCCATGAGGAATTCCCGAATTTCTAGCTATCTAATTTTCTCGATAATACGACAAAAGTTATATTCAAGAATTAAGTTTTTTTTTCATAGAGTGGGTCAAGTCTCCATACTTTTATTTACAAAACATTTTACACCTGATCATGTACTAACATATTTTACTCAGTTTACAATGGAGACTTGACCCACTCCATATGAAAATCTGCTTGGAAAAGTCGAATTTACTGTTATTTTGTGCGTTTTTCGCATATACATGATCTTAAATAGGATTTTTTCAATTTTCCTTTGAAATGGGCACATCGAAAAACATTTTTGGAAACTATGGACTGATCGTTTTAACTAGAATTCAATTTTTTCTTTATCTGGAGAGTTTCAATTTGAACTTTGATATTTGTCCTTCCGTGGGTTCCCGGCTCGATAAAGTCACCCATTTTCTTTGTTTTGAATGAAACAACCTTTTTGAAAGAATTTAGCACTTGGTTAAGAGATAAATTTTTTTACAAGAAATAAGGGACATTATAAGTGAATCTTCTAAATCCTATATCAACAAATTTCTGACTGACAACTTTACACTTCATAACAAACAAACTTTCTATAGAACAAAGAAAAAAGATTAGCAGGCTAAGACTATCTGCATACTCTATGAAAATTGGAATGGGTAGGCACTGGAATATACCAAAATCTGAACGAGTATACACGCACTGTAATGCATTAGAAGATGAATATCATTTTGTTTTGAAGTGTCCTTTATATTCAGATTTTGAGAAAATAATTTATCAAAAAATATTACTGGTTCAGACAATTATTAAGTACCAATAATGTAAAAGAACAACGAAATTTAGGGAAATTTTTGACAAATGCGTTTAAGACAAATGGTAATTGATTCATTAGAAATAGTTAGATATGTTTATGGATTTTTTTTTTTTTTTTTTTGGATGATATAAAAACTGTTCATCTGCTATTGTCACTGTTGCCACATATTTGTATTTTGTGAATCATATGTTGTAAACAGATATAACATGATTGTTTTTCTGAATAAACATGTATTAGACATTAGGAAAATCTTAGTACAGAAGTATTTGCAAATCCGCCGACACTGCACGGAATTTGTGATCACAGCACTTTAAAATTGTATGTCAAAGTATTTAAAGGAGCCCTGACACATCTTTTATTGTCACAAACAACAATCACGGCACGGTTGTTGAAATTTAAATCTCAAACATTCCGATAGATTAGTGATTCATCTTTAGTTTTCTTGGAAGCCAAGAAGCTTCGTGTATTAAAGGATTATACATACCCGTTGGAAATGGGAACAAAATCACCTAGAAATACTAGGAATTCTTCAAGGATGCGACACTGTGAGTGTAGTTTCAATACTAGACCTGTACCTCATGGGAGTTTTGTTACAAATATAATACTGGTGAAGACTTGTTATTCAAAATGACAAATATTGACACCGACGCATTAAAAGATGAAATTCTTCCAGTTTCCTGGCGGAATTAGTATACAGAGAAACATGCAAGGAATGTGTTATACAGCAGCACGTGCACACTTCTGTTCCCTTCGTTATTATAATGCATTTATTAGTTGATGAGTCTTAGTGATTAAAGAATTCATTACTCAAATAGGTCCAATGTTTGATTCTCGACCCCGGGACATTTTTAAACCTAAAGCCCCGTTCACTGTCCTCCATTTATGTATGTGCAAATTTTACTCCTGGTGTACTCCTGTGTATGCAGCAAACTGTGTAATCGGTATATTGAATTAGCTATTCTCAAGCAATACAGGAGACACATACATGTATTTCACTATTACGTAGCCATGTACATGTATATATACACTTCGGTTATGTAATTTTCTTGTTCAATTGCTATAAAGTTAATCTGCACCTAGTATGACTAGATGTAAACTAGAAGTAAAAATACCTGCGTGCAAATCTTGCTTATCTCCTTTCTTGTTTACATGCGCAAAAATATACACGATTGTAAAAATTGCTGGTGTAAATAGGTGCGTGTGAACGAGGCTTTTAAGCAAATTAACCAATACTTGACCAATTCTGTATAGATACGGGCAAACTATCATAAAACAAGAAGTGCTTTTAATTATCAAATCAGGACTTTAACTACATTTTTATTCCTTCAACAAATATGAGTGTGTGTATTATAATATCATAACAATATTACAACAATGAAAAGGTAGAAATTTATTCTCTCTTCTTTTTTATATTGTAGATGATAATGATTTAACTAAATTAGGAAATGTGCGCACCCCCACCCCAAATGTAGATGTAAGGTAAATCGTAGTGTCATGTTTAGAAAAATGTAAGCGTTAAAAGAAACAATCATTTCTTTGACTCTCGGAGAAATAAATGACAAAATCTTTTAATTTATCGAATTACTTTTACTGTGAGAACTTACTTCTTTTTTTGCCCCCAAACCCTTCAAATTTGCGTCAATATATTAATTTCGCCAATCAAAAATGACAATATAGTAAAAATGACAAAATAGGAGACATATTTCAAACCCTAGAATTTTTTTTAAATCCAGAAGCTTCCGGGGACTTCGCCCCCTGGGCCCACCGGAGGCCTCGAGGCGGCCCTCAGACCCTCTGCCTCATAACGTTGCGCCCCCACACACCCTAACCGCAATTCCTGGATTCGCCCCTGCAAAGTATTGAAAGCAAGTATATATAGCAAGTAGGTAGACAATAAAACAATTTAACGACACATTTAATAGGGAATACGAGGATACCTATCAATTACAAGATTAATACTAATATTACAGTTCCCGCTAAGTTGTTCAGAATACTGACACTTTTTCTTGTAATTCTTTGAGTTGCTAAGAAATTCTAGATATATTCAGTAAAACACGCTTATAATGAAT